>NW_013667371.1:64520-76011 GCF_000517525.1 Limulus polyphemus | reverse complement strand
CTTTGAAAATATGTATATTGTTGCGTCATCGAGATCACGTGACAATTCTCACGCTCTCTTGTTTCTAGAACTATCTTGTTCTTTCGGGAATGCTCTAGTAATTGCTCGATGTAGGGTGGGCTGGTATATAAAAGATGGGAATGTAATGTGTGGGACTCACTATCTATAATTGATCTGCGGTCAGAGTATTATTGACGTTCGTTGCTATAGCGTTTGTTTAGCGCGATTGTTGAAGTTCAGTGTATTGGTTAAGTTATATTCGGAAAGAATAAACCAGTTTTATTAAGTAAAGACTTGTGTCGTTAAAGTTTCGTTGAAACGAAGTTACGGAAAATTAATTAACACACGGAGACGTAACAATACCAAGTACTTCATCTTTTGTAAGATTACATTTACTGTTAACATAATTGTTGATGGCGAAACTTGAATCCAGACGGGTTTTTTTCTTAGATGAGAGGGGAAGTTTTTTTAAGTTGGATTCAATAGCTGGGATTGAATTCTCTGAGACGTTAAGGACATGTTTTTTAAGCCACAGTATAGCGGCTCATAGAATTGCACTGAGTTTTTCAAGTACAAACTTTTAGTTCGCAGCTTCGTCATCTTTTGACCGATTTGAGATCTAATTACAGATTTGGACTCGGGAGGTCAAACCCTTTCGAGTGGTGCATTTTTCTATTCCCAAGGTCTCGTAGATAAATTTACTCTAATCCTGCCTAAAATAATCCCAATTTGAGGTTAGGCTGGTTGAATGTAAGTGTTTTTATAGGTGATCCAATTGATTAACTAAAGTGTCGCTTGAACTACAACAAAGTTGCAGTAAAAACAAGAATTGCACTTTACCATTGGTAACAGAACATGCTATTATCTGTAACCACCGTATCCTATGGGACGAGACCGAATTAATTATCTCTGAGTAATTACACCGAACCGAATGTAAAAGTCGTTGGAAATAAGCAGAGATTTTGCTTTAGAGACAAAGGACCAGGAAATTTAGTCCTCCAGCAGTACTTGGAATAATCTTGTGTGTGTATACATATATATATATACTGTAACAGCCCTACCATCCGGTATCCTCCAGAACTTGGCTGTGCCGGATAGGCAAAATTTGCGGTTACGAAGGCGTTTCCCGTTGAGTATTATAGGAAAAATTTTCAACACCTTTTTATTGCTCTAAAATACAGTATTTGTGCATCATCGATAACAATACCAGTTTTCAACAATAATAAACGTATAAAATGACTTGAGTACAGTATTTAAACAGGCGGCTGAAAATGGAAGCTTTCCGGTGGAAAAAGAACGCAAACAAAGCCACGGCAACGATACTAAGCCACAATAAACATTTGTATTGAAACATATTTATATTTTCAATTACAAGAGCTTTCCGGATACGAAGATCCTGCATAACAACGCTTTTACTGTATATATATTTATGAACATTATATTTTGTATATTGTTTTATATTTACATATTTAGTATTTATGAGTGTATTTATTAACAGATTTTATTTCATTTAAATAGAACGTTATTTGGAAATTGACGTGTACCACATTTTATTGAAACTTGTTTTTTTTTTTTAATTCAACATTGATACTGTTGTCTCGTCTATTTTTTTTATTTCTGATGTTGGCAGATACATATGCAACAAAATACCTTTACTTTCATCAATTAAGTACCACAAAATGTACGAGTAAACCAGTTTATATAAGAACAGCTCATTATAGTGTGACGTTACGTTTAAGTTTTAACATTCGCTAGTAAAATATTGGAACGAAATGGAGTAAAGTTTTATAAGAATCCTCACTGCCGACAGTCATTTACTGTAAAGAGCGTTACATAATGTAAACACCAAAGAAATTAACAATCTTATTATTATACTTCCGAAATCCCAGTTTAAAAACAAGTTCATTATTTCCTGGCATGTCAGTTGTGATAACTTGGAATTATTATTGAGACTTCACTTCATTAAGATCTGCTCTTTCGCCTTTTATTCTAAACCTTCTTTCAGTGCCCTCGAAACGTGACATAATTCAGCTGTGACCATGAGCCTGTCAAGAAATTGTAAAAAAAAACAAAAAACAACAACATAGAAACAAACATGATTTTTGTACTTAATACCATTGGTGATTAGTTGTTAACCTTTACTGATGGAAGGGGGGCTACTATCCTGATTTCTAAGGGGCTGATAGCAATTCCATAATTCCTCTAATGTAGTTTGATTACGTGTACCACTTGTTTTATATATGTTAGGGAACTAAGATCGTGCGACCAAAGTTAGCCAGGCACACTTCTAACCGCATAAATAAACACACACACACATTCTGTAACAAGAAAGCATTTCTTACATTTTTCGAATTCACAGAATGTGCTTGTTTTGCTTGCAAGTGAACGACTATACACGTCTCCAAATTGGGGATATATATCTCATCCAACTTTCCTCTACAGATTTCTAGAAGAAGCCACCCAGTGTAGCGTCTCAGTCTACGAAACCTTCGACTGCTTAACAGAAGATATTAAGAACTTCCAACGAGTGGGTTACAGAGCTACGAAGGCATCACTTAGCTTTATGTGTGGAAACAACCAAGCCAACATTGCAAGTGAGTATATCCTCAATCCTCGGATTACCTTTTACAGCTAGTGTTAATATGTCATAATTTCAAATCTCACGTTGTCTTAAATTATTTCTCAACAGAATCGTCGATAGTAACTGTTAACTGTAATAATGAACAGATGTGGACGATAGTGCTATAATCACACTGTATATACATGTGCACGCTATCACTGAAAGCAAGTAAAATGATGACTGACTTATTTCCAACACAGAGTTTATTGAAGGCGGAGGGATTGACTGTATAGGTAAGATTTCCGCCACTGAAGATAGTAGCTGTTTCGTAGAAATAGCGTCGCTAGTAAAAGAACAAGGCGTTCAAAAGATTTTTAAATCATGGGATTTTACTTGTGGGTAAGTAATCGCTTATTGTAGTTTTCTTTCTTTTTCATTTTTGTGTGTATTTGAAAGAGATGCTTAACTAATTTTTTTCGTATGCATACTGAATCACAAAGAAGGTTTTAACTTCGTGCATCTTAAGCGTTATTGTAAATTTATATATCAGTGTTTAAGCGTGAACTTTAATATTATCGTAAGTCAGTTCTCGATTTTTATAACACCAAAGCCTAAATTACCAGTTTTTTTTTTAATAAATCAGTTTTGGTTTCATGAATATATTTTATTTAAACAGGTTAATGGAGAAAGCTGTTGGCTGCTTAAGCTCCATGTTGTCCAGCTGTACCCAGGACGTTTCGGATATGTTTAATGGAGTCGTACTATCTTACCTAAAAGAAACTCCTTGTTCTTCTACAGATAATTCTTTACAGTACTTCAAGTACCAGCACGAAGATGGCACGGAACTGGGACAATTTGATTTCGTTGGTTTAAATTAACTCCAGCGAAATAGCTTATGAAGCATTTAGTAATGATGAGTTCCTACATCCACATTCATCGAGTTTTCTTAATTTAGTTATATTAAGTGTATCATTAATGCTACTCTGTTTATACGTAGATCATACGTGTGTGCATTTATAGTTGTTTTTAAATATATCTGTTTCTTCAATATCATTTCTTTTTTTCTGTTTGGTAATTTAACCAAAAATATTGATTCTGTTATAGTTACTTAAATTGTTTTGATGAATATTTCCGACTCATAATCTAATAAAACGTTTAAAACGATTTAATTCAACAAACGTTATGATTAAATCAAATATAAAACAGATGTAAAAAGTATTTTATTAGCAAATGAAGTCAATTTCATAAAATATACTGACACGAAGCCCTTAGTATCATAAATTAGTACACGAGAAATGATAAACGCATTGCTTCATCAATTGGGCACTCTCCATTGTGATAATAGGCCTAACCCCATATACTAATGCAATATTCATAAATGAACCAGCTAATTTGTTTGTTTGTGTTAGAGCAAAGCCACATTGGGCTATCTGCTGATGTGAACTGCGTGCAATCGAACTCCTAATTTTAGCGTTGTAAGCCCGTAGACTATTCCAGCGGTGGACATACCAATTAATAACAATAATATTAAAATGTCTTAACCAACAGTTATGTTGAAGAAAAGTGGAGTTTGTCATTACTTACAAAACACATAAAATAAAATTCTTTGCTCCATCCAGCTACCCACATAACCATGTAACTTCACCGTAGTTGTTTGATACTTAATAAAAACATAAATCAAATTTGTGTTAACACTGAAAATAACAAACAATAAAAATGTCTAACAAACTTCTTATTTCTTTCAGGTAAGAATTTATTGGATCTGATTCATGAAAGTAATGATAAATACTAACACGGCTGTCATAGCAGAATTGGGCATTGTATTATTAAAAGTTAAATTTCTGAAAACTGCAAAAGTAAGAAAAGTCAACTTTCACAAGTAGTCACCGGGTGGGACAGCGGTAAGTCTACGAATTTACAAAGCAAAAAGCTACAGTTCAATTCACCTCGGTGGACACAGCAGGTAGTAAGTACTTTGCCATATTAAACAACAACAAAAACTCATTTCACAAATAACTTTCTTCTTACATTTACATCCTAGACATCAGAGGGCGACAAAAGTTGACTTTTTGGGTTTTAAGAGGGAGAAATTCTTATTACTAGGTCTACATAAACATGATAGATGTATATATAAATGAATGTTCGATAATAAATTCGAGTTCTAGCCACGGTAAAGCCATAAAATTACAACATCGCAGGATTTGGAGAATTGACATAAACGTGAAAGTATAAGTATCGCTTTTAAAACAAATAATTCTTACTGTCAAAAACAAAAATGCATCTAGTATGTTAAAGGCCTTCAAATAATAGTTGGATATAAACTGCCAGAAAAGTTTAAGGTTTGTTTCACACGAGCACTAAAGTCCAGTAATCACCCGAGCCCTATTTTCTAAAACTTCTGATTGGTCGGATGTATACGTATACAATTTTGTACACTAGTACAGCTCCTAAAATTAAGAAACGTTTATGAAAAAAAAATCAGATTTTTACTACAGAGAACATTACTGATATATAGTTTGCGAAAACCATCACTCGTAAAACATAACGCCTCGATGAGATAGTGGTAAGTTAATGGACTTGTAACAATAAAATCCACGGTTCGATTCCCCGCGGTGATTACAGCATATAGCCCAGTGTGGCTTTGTTCAAAAAAAGTATCAACAACAACAAACTTAAAAAAGAAACATAAAATGTATTCTGCATGCATTATATGTGATATAAGTAGAAGCTGAAAATGTTTCTAATTTTGATCACCACACTGGACATTAATTTAAAATTTATCAAGTAAAGATTTCGTGTTACTAGAGAGTAGAAAAACTCCATGCTTCCCTTTGCAGTCGAACACAGAAATGTTTTCAGCTTCTATGTACGTGATTTATAAAGTATTTACATGTCGTACAATTTGCCCACCCCCAGTGGCACAGCGGTAAGTCTCCGGATTTATAACGCTAGAAATAGAGTTTCGATATCTGTGCACAGCACACATAACCCATTGTGCAGTTTTGTACTCAACTGCAAACAAACCAAGTCGTACAATTTATCGACCTGCGACAGCATCATCTAGTAACCAAATTCTAAAGCTTTTCCAACAAACTTCTCCTTGAGAATGTTTTTTTTAGGTGAAAAGTTTATTTGGTGTCGAGTTTTGTTTTTTTTGTGAGAATGGTTACAACTAAATATTCAATTAACTATATGTACATAGAAAAGTGAATGGTAATGTACAGCGTTAGATCTAACAGTTATATAATATTTAGTTGGGGGGGGGAAGAGAAACAAGTTTTATTCTTTTTAAAGTTGCATCGACTTTAACATTTGGTTCTTCTGCAACAAAATACGAAGAGGTGATGAAAATAAATTCATAAACAGCCAGTTAGTTCACTTGATAATAATGGGTAACTAACTGTGATAGTATGTGACATGTTATACAAACACCTAAATTATTTTGGGTCATTAGTGATGAGTAAAGGCCTATTCTTCAAAACCAAATATTCAGCCTATATCCCACCACTATGGGAAGTCTTCTTTATATATTTGCTTTGCTATTCCAAATAGTACTGATGACCTGTGAATTCTTCGAAACTAGTCTGCTTCAACGGGGGTAGCCAATCAAATGATAAATTACGCCTCTACATCATATTATCTTTACTGATATTCAGATTTTAGTGAGGAAGAGAATGTCATAAATAGATAAATAACCAGTTAGCCTGCTTGAATAGTAATAGGTAATTAAGTTAATTGTGATGGTATGTCACATGCTAAACAAATACCTAAAGTATTCTAAGTTAAAAGTCATGAGTATATATCAAAATAAACTAAAGAAGCTGTTGTATTTTGTGCATCTATCATCGCACATTAACTCTCAATTATTTTTCTTGCAGTACTCTTATTTAGCAGTAATCGATCATTAACCAACCGGGGAGGTGGGAATTTTGTGACATTTTAACGTCGGAATGTACCCAGAACTGAGGCTTTTTTACTTTGAACGTACTTTCAATATAGTTCAGTTATTTTCTATTGTATCTCTCTCATTTAGCACAAATCCACCGAGAAAAAATATCGGGGATCTTCCCAGCACCTCGTGCGTATAAATGATAACTATTGTTTGTCAGCATGTATATTCTTGAACATCATAATTTTCTTTGGATTTTATTTGTTTGTTAAATTTCAATTTGCTTTCCTTTAAAACTTTTATAAAACTGAGTTCAGTACTAGGTGATAATCCTAAAGATTTTTATGACTGGTTCTGACCCCACTCGTGTGGAAATAGGCTGCCTCACATGAGGCTGCAGAGAGTACCTTTACGGATTTCGATGATCTTCTGGTTGTATACTATCTTACTAATTCCCCATCTTTGGCTTTTTCTAGCTACACTATACAATATTTTGTTTCCCAGCAACATTCATTGAAACTAATTGTCTATTTATAATTAATTACCAGAGGTGAGCTTGCTTTATGGCTTCCAGTTCCATCCTTTTGATATTTTCAGGAAGCTTGAATGTCCAACCAGACTTATTGAGAATGTTGTTGCTCCATGAAACGATGAATGCCCAACCAGCTTTCTCACTGTCTTTGGTGTAGCAACTATCCGTGGTTATGATATCATATGTTTGTCCACTATGATGTTTATGTAAGTGCTGACAGGTTTTATTCTGCTTCATCTTCTGCCCAATCCCTACATTTTTTGCACGGACTGCTTTCCATAGATCCAGTAGTACCAGATGTTTATTCCAGATGAGGACATCTAAGATATGAGAGTGACGCATTATCTCAGTGGGGACTGCATAGCACGTGTCTACCTATTACTGTCTCCTGTGATGTATTTTAAGCAATCCACTGCCTGATGGTTTCTGCAAGGTCATTGTTGAGCTAAGTATGTCCCAATTGAAAAAGGTAGTGGCTCCATGATGGAATGTATGTTATTTACACTGCAAGGCCCTATTGAAGAATTTTGCTTGTAAGTACTGTGGGAATTTTGGGATGTTGCTGAATCTTCTGGAAGTTTGAAAAGGGTGGCTGAAATATATCCCGTGACTAGTCTTAAACAGATGTTTAGCTGTGTAGCGCCCATTCTGATCACCAGTAGTGCATAATACGGGATAAAGCAGATACGACTTTAGTAGATCATAAGCAAATGACGTTTTTCAGCTTTGTTTCCTTTTGCTACATTTAGTGCATTGATGTCTTTTGTAACTCTTCTAATTATCCTGGTGTTAATATGGCCAGTGAAGTTCAATTGTCTGTCAAAGGTCACCCCCAAATATGTAAACGTTTATTCCAAAGGGATAGCACTGCCTATAAATGATGGTGATGTTTGTCCTCATCAATTTATCTATTATTGCGTGTGCAGAACGTGGCTGTGACTTTGGCAGGATTAATCACCATTCCCGTGCCATTGCAATATTTTCTCTCCCTAATAAGTGATGGTTGAATCTTACTTTCAATGTTGGATTTTCTGGACCCTCTGTTGTGGATCAAAATGTCTTCAGTGAATGTTAGTACATAACATGTGGTTGGGCTGTCAAGTCGGGCTAGATGCATGATGCAGATATTGAATAGAAGTGACGATCTTTGAGACAAAGCAGTATTGATGGTGATCCAGTCTGATTGATAGTGTTCATGCTTCATGATACACTTTCTGGTAGTTAGTGCAGCTACGTCCTATTCTTGTACATGATACACTAATGCCTATTCTGAGCATTTTATCAGCAACAGGATAAATGGGCTGCTAGACTCTACTGTAGAAAATTTGCAGATCTAAAACTACTGCAAGGTGTTCCGACCAGCTTCAAAGCCTTCCCTTGTATCAGTTGTGATTTAGCACAACTGTCTTTATCTAAAACTGGCATAGAATGATGGTTTAGGCACATTACAACGAGGAGTGTACACACCATATAAAAGTTTTAAAATGTTTCAAGTAATGAAAGATAAAAAAACATTTTAATAACTCAGTTTCAGAGTGAATAGCTTTAAATTTGTATTGAGAAACAAAAACGTGACTAAAGCATGACAGTATTGAATGAATGAAGATTTTCATTACTTAATTATATTAATTTATTTTCGATAACTTTTCGTACATTTCTTAATTAATGGGGATAACTCTAAATTGTTGGGGAAATATCGGATTGGAGTACACACTGAAAAGCTTTTAATTATTGAAACATCGTAAATAATGTACTTGTTCGGCTTGGTTTTTCACCTTCTCAGGTGCAAAATTACATAAAGTTAGAGAAAAATGCATTGAATAAAGCTGGTCTGGCGTCATGTTTTATAGACATCAAGATTTATCTTCAATTTAGGAAACTTGCGTATTTACCAAAAATCGTGCTTATTACTGATTACAATCTTTACAGAGAAGCATTGTAAGTAAGTCTCATTCAAATATGGATATCACACTAAAAACTAACTTAACATAACGGTAACGTGAAACTTGCAAAGTGAAATGGAACTATGGAAATATTAGTGACTTCTTTTGTGAAAATGCAACCTTGAATCTTTGTTTAACAAAAGAAATTGAAATCAACATATTGAAAGGAAATATGCATACCGTATATTCTTCTTATGGGTGACACATATCTTAGCTCCTTCCAAAGTTCTATGTTGAGAAAAATCTGCTGTATTTCACCATTTTTTAATTATTAAAGAATAATTTCCAATATTTCTGTGCAAGTGTTCTGCATTTATATATTGGACATCCTCGTAAACAGGATATGAAAGGCTGTAAGCTTACATTAATCTTCTACTTTAGAAAAAGTTTACATTTGTATACCACAACCATTAGGCTTATACTTATTTGATCCTGTGTCTGTGTTGTCATTTCTCTCGAGTGCAAGTTGTGCTGAATTTGTAGGATGATACCGAGAAGTGTACAAGTTTGCATGAGATGTAGGAGCTTACTTCTATTGAATACGTAATTGTGGACAAAATACTGTGGGATATTACACGAGAAATTTAGTTCCGATTTATCAATGTAATATATCATTCTGGTATTTGTCTTGTATAGATGTGCCTTCTCTTCTTCCAGCAAGCAAGCGTCTATTAAAATAAAACTATGAAGCCGGCCAGTTTATGAGAAGATTTTAGTAGTCAAGTCTGTAATTATGGATAAATGTTTTTGCTTTTATTCAATAAATTTATCTATTCTTTCTTTTGTTATCCAGACTCCGTTTACTCTCTGTTAAATATTTTTAGAATATGGAAATACCTAAAGAGATATTTCATGAGTTAATGGTTATAACTAAGAAATAATAATTTTTTTTGTTTAATGGAAAGGTTTATGATCAGAAAAATGGAGTTAGTATGGGTTACTGTTTGGCCCCATAATGGCTAATGTATTTATGTGTTTTAAGGAAAAGAAATGGTTAGAAGAATGTCCAAAGGAAATTAAACCGATAGCGTATAAAAGATATGTGGATGAAACATTTACGGTATTTGAAAGTGAAGAACAAGATAATTTTTTGAATTATCTGAACAAACAGCATAATAACATTAAATTCACGGTAGAAAAAGAAATAGATTGTATGCTACTGTTACGACAGCGGAAGTCACGTGATGCTGGTAACACGTCATGAGATTCTCGAAGGATCTTGACTTTTCCTGGCAACTCTACTCTTTTCTAGACGCCTTCTTTTATTGTATATAAGCCCGGCAAATAAAGCGGAGAGGGAAGGGCAGATAGATAGAGATATAGAGACAGATAACTGAGTCAAGCGAGCGGTAGTGACCATAAGTAAAGTGCATGAATCGTTGTGGGGACCAGTGTGGGTAACTATTAAGCTCATGGGCATAAAGGACAGACAGAAAGTATACCTGGCTGACATTGAAGACCCATGCATACTAGGGTTGGACTACTTATAACGAGGAATTGTGTAATTAAGTTTGATAAAATGACGTTTCGGAAAAACAAAGGCCGAATTCCGTTAAGTGTTAAAAAAGAGGTTGAACTAACCCGGTGTCATCAAGCTGAAGTCAAAGTGACTGAAGGAGCTGATGATGGTGAAACACAACCATGTATAGATATTAAAGCAGAGCAGAAGAAAGACCAAGATTTGATGCCAATAATTGATTTTCTAAAAGCAAATGTTTTGCGCCCTGCTTGGGAGAAGGTGTCTAGCTTAAGCCCTGTGACAAGGAACTATTGGGCACAATCTGACCAGTTGAAGCTTGAAGATGGTAGTCTTGTCCGGAGATGAGAGACTGCAGATGGGAAAGTGACGACCTGGCAAACAGTTATACCGAGAAAGTTACAGGAAGTGGTGTTGCGTCAATCCCATGACAGTTTAACAGGAGGACATCTCGGAATTAAGAAGACATTGAGTCACCCACGACAGAGATTTTACTGGATAGGTATGAGACAAGATGTGGAAGAATGGTGCAGAACATGCAGTACATGTTGTGCTAAAAGGGAACCAAAGCATGAGGGACGTGCACCAATGAAGTTATATCTAGTTGGCGCACCAATGGAAAGAGTAGCCATTGACATTGCTGGTCCTTTGACCCAAACTCGTGCTGGAAACAAGTACATTTGTGTGGTGATGGATTATTTCACCAAGTGGCCTGAGGCATATGCAATATCAAATCAGGAAGCTACAACTGTAGCTTCGGCTATTAGTGATTTCTTCTTCAGATTTGGTATGCCATATGAACTGCATTCAGATCAAGGCCTCAAACTCGTGCTGGAAACAAGTACATTTGTGTGGTGATGGATTATTTCACCAAGTGGCCTGAGGCATATGCAATATCAAATCAGGAAGCTACAACTGTAGCTTCAGCTATTAGTGATTTCTTCTTTAGATTTGGTATGCCATATGAACTGCATTCAGATCAAGTCGGTAACTTTGAATCAACTGTGTTCCAAGAATGCTGCAAGTTGTTTGGCATCCGAAAGACCAGAACAACGCAACATCACCCACAGTCTGATGGGATGGTAGAAAA
>NW_013667371.1:56603-64061 GCF_000517525.1 Limulus polyphemus | reverse complement strand
TGAAGGCCTTAATGAAGTTACTACCACTGACGCGACTGTTACCGATAATAGGACATTTTCTGATGGAGCAGATGAGCCCCACGTGAAGAAGAAGCCAACTAGATAAAGACAAGTACAGAAGAAGATACGCCCCGTAAAATTAAGAGACTTTGTTGAATTTTAATTTTGTGTTTGTAAATTCTGTACATTTAATTAAGTTATTGTTAATTATCTATTGGTTTAATGTAAGTGGCTATTGTTCGGGGGACGAACAATACTAAGGAAGGGGCAGTGTTACGATAGCGGAAGTCACGTGACGCTGGAAGCATGCACGCTGGAGTTTCTAGAAGGATCATGACTGTTCCAAGCAGCTCTAGTCTTTTCTACGTGCCCTCTATTTTAGTATATAAGCCCGGCAAATAAAGCGAAGAGGGAAGGGTAGATAGATAGAGATATAGAAACAGATAATTGAGCCAAGTGAGCGGTAGTGACCGTAAGTAAAGTGCGTGAATAGTTGTGAATTTTAACGTGTCTTAAGTTAAAGTGACTGTGTAAAGTCTGTGTATTGCAAACTTGTATTGAGAAAGAATAAACTAGTTTTATTTAAATAATGACTTGTGTCGCTGAAGTTCCTCGGGAAGAATTTATACCGGAAATTAACAAACGACCAGAGACGTAACACTACCGTTTTTAGACACTCTAGTTAAGAAAAAGATGATAAATTGGAAATCAGAATTCATCATAAACCTACATTTTCGGGGGTTGTTCTTCAACTATAATAGTTTTATACATAATAACTTCAAAGAAAATCTAATTAGAATTCTCGTATATCGAGCTCATAAACTGTGTAGTAATGTTACTACATGGTTTGAAAATCAAGAATAATATAAAAAACTTCCTTTGTAATGTTTACCCACAAGTTGAACTACGTGTGGTATTTTAACCAGTATACAGAATAAGGAACTATTTTGTATTCAAAGACAGAATATGCAATGCGGACCGATCACACACTGTCTACAGATATCAGTGCTCTATTTGTAATAGTGCATATATAGAGTCGACGGTAGGAGGCTTAGTGATCGTGTTAAAGAATATAGTCTGCCAAGGTATGCAAAATTTTCAAACATTTTCCGACGTAAAGAAGAATGCATGAAAGCAATTGTAAAAACTGAATAATTCCAAATTATCGGAAAGGCTAAAAATGAGCAGTAGCTACGGTTAAAAGAAACATTAACTATAAAGAACCTGAACTAAACAGGAAATCCAGCACCGGTGAGCTGATGTTAAAAGTGCGAGAAGAGAAAAAGTGTTGCATGTTTGAAATTACTTTGTGTTATTCATTTAAAAACAGGCCCGGCATGGCCAGGTGGTTAGGCGGCTCGACTTGCAGTCTGCGGGTTCGAATCCCCGTTACACCAAACATGCTCGCCCTTTCAGTCGTGGGGGCGTTATAATGTGACGGTCAATCCCACTATTCGTTGGTAAAAGAGTAGCCCAAGATTTGGCAATGGGTGGTGATGACTAGCAGCCTTCCCTCTAGTCTTACACTGCTAAATTAGGGACGGCTAGCGCAGATAGCCCTCGTGTAGCTTTACGCGAAATTCAAAACAAACAAACAAACAATTTATTTAAATGTTAGGAGATAGCTTGGGCGTTGCAAGCTCAGCCCTCGGGAAATGGACAAAACATACAACGACAGATGTGAAAACTGTCACTATTACGTTTGTAAAGAGTTTACTAGATTTTATGTGACAGTTGTGACGGCTGAAGTTGTGATTTTCTATGGTACAGTCTTGACCAAAATGCTTCTAAATTGATGTTATTGTCTATATGCTTGTAGTAGTTATTGAGTAAATGTCCAAGTAGTAACAGAGAAGGTAGTGTATGATCGGATAAACATGTATGAGTTGTTATTCTGGTCTGTATAAGTTGTTTTAAACATTTGTTCGTCAAAACGCACGTACACACCCGTTTTGTATAAAAATTGTAAATAGCAAACAGACATTGCCAGAAAAGTAATGTAACCCGGGGTACTGCATCCAGAATCCTGAAACATCATCGGACTACAGCAAATGTTAATCCAGGAGAGTCTAATGGTAGACGCCAAAAAAAAAGAGATGACCGTGATTTGATCAACTTAACACTTCAAGGTTGAAAGAAGTCTTGCAACACCTTACGCCAGGACTGGCGTGAACACATTCATTTGGGAGTATCCAGTAAAACAGTGATTAGGAGACTACCCAAACAAGGTTATTATGCAATAAGGGCTACCTTCAAACTAATGTTAGCCGGAATTCACCACCATCACTGTGTTACTTACTGTCTTTCCTACAGGGGGTGGTGCAGTGTTTGTTTCGGCAGCTATTTATCATAGTGGAAAAACTGTTCTTCATATCCTCCAAGGAAATGTTAATGGCGCCTCCTACTGGCATCACATGGAGACGATACTTCTGCCATATGCCAGGGCAAGGTTTTACAATAACTTTATGTTCCTGGATGACAATGCTACTGCCCACAGTGCGCATATTGTACATAATTATCTCGACCAGGAGAACGCTACAAGATTGCCACGGTCAGCAAAGCCTCGAAAGAAAACTGGTGGGTAGAAATGAACTGTAAAATTGTCAACCACCACTCTAAACCACCTACTGTAGCTGAATGGCAGCGCCCTCTAATGACAAGTTAGGATGAAATTACAGTGGATTACGTAAATAACCTCATGCGTCTTGCGGAGGTTATTAGAGTACGAGGAGGACCAACCAAGTACTGAATGTTTAATATGAAGTAATATAAGGTTACACACGCTATTTATAATAATTTGATGTAATATTTTGTTATTATGTAAGTTTTGGTGAGGTTTTATTGTGATTTGTGAAATGCTAAAATATAAATATTTCTGCAGGTGTCTAATAAAATTGTTTGATGTTCTAATAAATCGTTCATGATGTCCATCGAACCTGTTTCATTACATATGTAGATTTTAAATATAACACTCATTTCTCAGTTTGACAGCGCTTAATAATAATTTTTTTATTATTTGTTAAAAAATACGCAAATATTTAGGCCAAGACTGTATTTGAAATGCAAGTTTCCAATTTTGCATTCCACTTATTTTCTAATTTTTAAACGAAATTTTAAAGACTTATAATGTTGTTATACTGTTGAATATTATTGTATAGTAACCTAAACACCATAAAAATTACTGTAAATAATGCAATGTACCATGTATGATTTTAGTCCGTTAACCACGTCTCTAGTAAGCGGTATAAAAGTGTTGGTAATTTTAAAAGTTGATCTCTAAAACTCTGATTTAATTATCTTTCGTCTTATAAACTAATTTTCATTATAAACTAATTATAACGCAGTCTGAAATTCAACCTAGGCGTCCAAGTTAAATTTTTAAAGCCATCATAGTAGCCTTTGAGACTGCTTGCTATTTTACATTTTGAAGAATATTTAACAACCAAGAAGGTTATAATCTAATAAAGTTTCTACTTTTTCGAAATAAAAAACCATGATGACCACTTTTGAGTAGATTTTGTTCAGGATAATTCGTGTTTTAATAATAAAATAAATCATTTCTACTAACTGAGTATCTTACTGATCATAAAAAATAATAATAATTGACTTTCTTAATGATAAGAAAAAACTGGTAATTGATTTACTTAATGATCAGGAACAAGGCTGATAAATGAATTTCTTAATGTTCAGAAAATATCTGATAATGGACTTTCTTACTGATCAGAAAAACCCGATAATTGAATTTCTTAATGATCAGTAATAAGCTTGGTAACTGATTTTCTTGGTGATCAAGAAAAAAACCTGATAATTATGCCTCTCAATGACTAGAAAAAACCTAATATTTGAGTTGCTCAATGATGAGAAAAAACCTGATAATTATGCCTCTCAATGACTAGAAAAAACCTAATATTTGAGTTGCTCAATGATGAGAAAAAACCTGATAATTATGCCTCTCAATGACTAGAAAAAACCTAATATTTGAGTTGCTCAATGATGAGAAAATACCTGATAATTGAATTTCTTAGTGATCAGGAAAAAAATTTGTTCGTTGAATTTATCAATAATAAAAACTTTGTTAAGTATCAAAACAAAAACTACAAATTTACATTCTTAATGATAAAAAAATTGATTTTAATTGAATTTCCTAGCTATAAGAAAAAATATACAAAAGATCGTAATGATCAGATTTTTTTTAAATTAGAGTAGTTGGAAAAGCTTTTAATAATCGTCATATTGTTGCTCTGTGTTCACATTCAGTTTTTTTATATAGAGAATCTATTTGGCCACTAGCTTTTATTGTGTCGTTTAGTAATCAAGTACATAACATCAAAGTTTATAATTCCTCCAATAAGTCGCCATATAATACCAGAATTTATTATACGCTTCCTTCAATAAGGTCGCCATATAATACCAGAATTTATATTTCGCTTCCTCCAATGAGTCACCATATAATACCAGAATTTATAATTAACTTCCTCCAATGAGTCACCATATAATACCAGAATTTATATTTCGCTTCCTACAATGAATCGCCATATAATACCAGAATTTGTAATTCGCTTCCTCCAATAAGTCGCCATATAATACCATAATTTATAATTCGCTTCATTCAATAAAGTCGCCATATAATACCAGAATTTATAATTAACTTCCTCCAATGAGTCACCATATAATATCAGAATTTATATTTCGCTTCCTACAATGAGTCGCCATATAATGCCAGAATTTATAATTCGCTTCTTCCAATGAGTCGCCATATAATACCAGAACTTATAATTAACTTCCTCCAATGAGTCGCCATATAATACCAGAACTTATAATTCGCTTCCTCCAATAAGTCGCTATATAATACCAGAATTTATAATTCCTTTCCTCCAATAAGTCGCCATATAATAGCAGAATTTATAATTCGCTTCCTCCAGTGAGTCGCCATATAATACCAGAATTTATAATTCGCTTCCTCCAGTGAGTCGCCATATAATACCAGAATTTATAGTTCGCTTCCTCCAATAAGTCGCCATATAATACCAGAATTTATAATTCCTTTCCTCCGATAAGTCGCCATATAATACCAGAATTTATAGTTCGCTTCCTCCAATAAGTCGCCATATAATACCAGAATTTATAATTCGCTTTCCTCCGATAAGTCGCCATATAATACCAGAATTTATAGTTCGCTTCCTCCAATAAGTCGCCATATAATACCAGAATTTATAATTCGCTTCCTCCAGTAAGTCGCCATATAATACCAGAATTTATAATTATGCAGATATAATAGTAAAACAAAAACAGAGAAGAACAATGCGTAAAGACTATTCATATCATATCTTTTTTACCACACTTGACTTCCTATGGTGATCTTGCACAACCGACGTATTTTGTAAGAAGTAGAAGTGGGGATTTACACATTAGTACATTCTTCCATAAACAGAACTTGTATTTGCATAAGTTTATGTTTCTAGAAGAGTTCTATTCGAAAAACTCGAGAGGACGATATATTTCACAAGAGTAATATATACTTTGACAAAGAACTGTGATTTCAATGTACTTTTAGTATGTTCTATTACATAATCCAATGAAACTGTTTATTAACCAACTTATTTTTTATCTAATTAGATGTTGTAAGGATGATGATGTTTATTACTAAGCACAAAACTACACAAAGGGCTATCTGTGCTCTGCCTACCACGGGTATCGAAACCCTGTTGCTAGCGGTATATGTCCGCAGACATTCCGCTGTGCCACTGGGAAGGGTAAGGAAATACTATGAACTATTATTTTATTACTAGTTCATGTAACAATTTGATTCTTATTAGTATTTTATTGTCGGGCTGTCTAACAACGTGACTTTTACTATGGTATTATTGTTTCAAGTGAATTAAAAGCTCAATACAACTGGCGTTTCCTTGTTTGCTCTTTGATATACATGTACAAACACTTCATAAAGTTAAAATCCCTGAGTGATCTTAAGCCTTTTTGAATTTGAAGTAATATTTTCCGGATATGTGGAAATTAAAGTAAATGCATATATCAACTTACGAAAACATACAATAATCGCTTTTCAAGTAATTTATATAAATATTTCATTTCATATATTTATTTTATGTTCCATCGTAATGAGAAATGCGACTAGTGACTGTATAAAGTTAATTCGTATACTAACTTAGGTGATTTTATTTTCCATTGTGAAACCATAACAAGGCAAGATCTGACATCCACCTTGTCACTTTAAACAAAATCTTATAAATTATACATGCCAATCATGCTGCGAGTTTGGTCTCTTACCCTCTCTATCAAGTATAACACTTGAAACTTTGACATTTTGGGCCTGGAAGTAATGTATTTTAGGATGTTACAATACAGTTCCATGCGATACACTGGGTAATTTGTTTTTAAAATGTTTTCTAGTTAGGATGTAAACAAGTAAGCCAACACACACTCCGGCAGAAACTACAATGAGAACATAACTCGAAACGTCGTTGAAAAGAATCACTCGTTTCGAACAATTTGCTATACTGTTAAAATATGCAAATCTTTAGTAGAAACATAATACTATTAAAAAAATGGATTACTAATCTTAGACTATCATTATACCTACCTACTTTTTATCACCTAGACGATTTAGCAACAAAAGAGTAACCATGGCTACAAATATTGACACTAGATTAAAGTTATTTAACAAAGTTTAAACTTTAATTGGATAGTCAACATGGTTTCACTAAGGGAAAATCTTGCCTTACAAATCTTTTGACATTCTTTGAAAAGGTTACTGGCTTTGTAGATGAGGGTAAGGGTGTAGATGTGGTGTATCTAGATTTTCAGAAAGCATTTGACAAGGTGCCACATAAAAT
Organism: Limulus polyphemus; assembly: GCF_000517525.1. Classification (NCBI taxonomy): domain Eukaryota; kingdom Metazoa; phylum Arthropoda; class Merostomata; order Xiphosura; family Limulidae; genus Limulus; species Limulus polyphemus. The sequence continues at coordinate 57,210 of NW_013667371.1, read as the reverse complement.
GGCTTGTAAAAAAATATTTCTATACGTGTGGGGGATAAGTTAGCAAACTGGATAGAAGAGTGGCTGGATGGAAGGAAGCAGAGGGTTGTTACAAATGCAGTTCAGTCAAACTGGATTAATGTTACAAATGGGGTACCTCAGGGCTCAGTCTTAGGACCTTTGCTCTTTTTTGATTTACATCAATGATGAAGGAATAGTGAATAAATTACTTAAATTTGCTGATGATATTAAGGTCGTGGGTGTTGCTAGCTGTGAAGAGGATGCTGCTGATTTACAAAAGGATTTAGATCATTTAATGAGTTCAGCAAATAAATGGCAGATGGGTCTTAATTATAATAAATGCAAGATAATGCATATGGGTTATCATAATTTGAATTGTAACTATAATTTGGATGAGAATAACCTTAATAGTGTTACGAAGGAAAGGGCTCTTGGTGTAGTAGTCGGTCAGTCTCTAAAGCCATCCAAGCAATGTGCTGTTGCTAATGGTAGGACAAATAGGGTTGTTGGTTGTAGCTACAGAAATATTGAATACAAATCTAAAGAGGTTATAATTTCATTGTACAAGTCTTTGGGTAGGGCACATTTGGAATATTGTGTTCAGTCT
>NW_013667371.1:48140-56124 GCF_000517525.1 Limulus polyphemus | reverse complement strand
CCTTTGGAATGGGTTGCCTTCGGATCTTGTAGAGGCAGTCAATTTAAGTGAGTTTAAGAAAAACCTTGATAAATATTTGAATGATAAGGGCTGGCTCTATGATTTTTTCTTTTCTTTTTTAAATTTATTTTAGGGGATGGAACAGCCGAGATGGACCAATAGGTCCCATGTTGTCCCAACACATTATGTTATGTTATGTTAGATAACATCACAAGCAAGAGTAGTTTTTACGACTACAGAAAATTATCATATTTATGCGTGTACAAAATCCCGAGAAGCGAGTACGTCCAAAAATCTTGTAAAAAAAAAAACAGACAACATTAATATTTGAACTTGACGACCTATCAAGTTCACATCTGTAATGTGCGTCTCGCATGATAAAGTTATTAATCATTGAAATATAATAACATACCTCATTAATTGAAGACAAGTGCAAAATACCGTGTGTATATTATTTAAAACAAACAAAACTACATTTTTGCAACTTTGACACAAAGACTTCGATGCTAGTTTCGGCACTTTCACGCGCCTTCCTCAGTCGGATGGTGTCTCTTTCTGTGTGAGTCACAGTGCAACTGAGGAGGGGACGTGAAAGTGCCAAAACTAGTATTGGAGTCTTTGAATTCGATGCTAGTTTCGGCACTTTCACGCGCCTTCCTCAGTCGGATGGTGTCTCTTTCTGTGTGAGTCACAGTGCAACTGAGGAGGGGACGTGAAAGTGCCAAAACTAGTATTGGAGTCTTTGAATTCGAAGCTCTAAAAATGTATGGATTTTAGTTTACTTTTTCTACTTTGGGTAAAAATTATTACCTACGTTCGAAGTTGTAAGCGTATTTAAAACATTTGTTATAGATTGTTCTAGACTTAATGCTGATAAAAGTTCATATAAATGAACCTTGCGATCATGAAATTGAATTAGCATGTACAAAAAAAGGTAAGGCTACATTGTATTCTAAAACAATGTGTTTCTTTGTCTTAATGGTTAATTCAAAATTTTCATCCAGTATATTCTGTTTACAAATAATCTAATTTATAAAGCTTTGGAAAAAATTTTTTTTAAAAAGAATTGTACATAGACACAATGCCCCCCAGTGGCACAGCGGTATGTCTGTGGACTTACAACGCTAGAAGCCGGGTTTTGATACCTGTGGTGGGCAGAACACAGATAGCCCATTGTGTAGCTTTGTGCTTAACTTCAAACAAACAAACAAACATAGACACAAAAAAAAATCCATAGTGTCAGCGACTTGCATGCCATCTACAAAATCAGTAAGTGACTTTTGGATTATATGCTTGAACAGTTTTAAAATATTGTTAGCATAACAGTGCTACGTATCACTAAGTAACAATGCCACGAGTATTTAAACGGGTTTTTAGCGTTATAAACCTTCAGACTTTCCGCTGAGCCACTGGGGTGCTGTTATATTAAGGGATATTATATTAAGGCTGTTATATTAAAGGGATGCTTCTTCCAAATTCAAAACTAAGACAAGACACTTTCCTTAAATCACTATTCTATTTCCCCCATACAACAGTACAGAGACAGTTTAACACACACAATGCTCCTTCAACAGCTAATTGATTCATCTGTTGAATTAGAATAGGGTAACATAAATACTAATGAAAAATCTGGGAAAAACCTCAAACAATTTTTCCCTTTCAGCATCCATTTTGTCAACGTTTATGACAATATTTCCAATGGAACTGATAAAACCCAGAGATTTTTGGAAGTGTCAAAACCTTTTTATGGTATGAATTTTTGTAATTATTCTTGTCTTGGCATTATAATTTAAATTTTTTGTGAGTTAATATTTAATGATTGTTGAGTTTTTCATGACAAGAGAGTTAAAAGCAATTATTTTAAAGGCGATAGTTATGACAATTATGGTTACGTAACTCGGTAAGAGTCGTACGTTGTGTTTGCAATTCATTTGTGTCGAGCTATAGAAAATTCTGGAGGCCTCAGTGATAAACATATAAATAGCGGCGACCAACCGAGCTGGAATGGAGTAAAAGTCAAGTCAAGTGAAAGAGAAGTTCGGTCAGAGAAAAGCTAGAAAACTTAAAGTTAGCCATCGTAGGAATGAATAGCCTTAACTCTTGATATTTTAAAGTGAGACTAACAGTCTGATAGAGATAAGAAGAAGAATTTGCATTGTCAAAGGGTGTTCTAAATTAGTTGAACCCGCCTGTGTGGACTTTGGCGAAAAGGAGACAATTATTGGAAGTTCGGGATACAACTGAGGTAACTCACGAGACAGCGTAAGATAATTATTCACTGATACTATTGTGATAAAAGTGAGGAAAATAATTCGGCTTGTAAACTTAATTCTAAAGCAACTGAATTAGCCTAAATGGACTTTTGACAAGATGAAGATAACTGTATAGTGTTTAAGATACAATTATGATCTCCATAGTGTAAATAATTTTTATACATACCTTTAACTTGTTTTGAATATAATATTTTAAAACAAGTGGAGTGCATACTGTCCGTTTATTGTTCAAATTTTTCGCCAACAAATCAGAGGCACCTACTGTAGAAGATTCCTTGGCCCACACCCATATATATACTTAAAGTTCCGACACAGTATATTTCGTTTTTTTCCTTTCTGGATAGGTATCTGTTTAATGAAGACAGAACAAAGGGCAGCAACGCAGCTATTGGGAATTGATTCAAAATGATAAAAAGGATGTCCTTTGGGGAAACTTCATTTAAAATCAGGCCAACTTTTAAGATAGACGTATGAAACTATAAAAGGGCGAGTAAACTAATAAGCCTTTATTAACAGGTACAAGAAAAGAAACTGAGACAGCTGACAAAACACGGGAAAAAGAAATGAAGTTTCTTGCTATTAGAAAGAAAAGCTCACATCAAATTGTAAAGTGGGGAGGAAAAATGACAACAAAGCAAAGCATTCTAAGACTCAACACTTGCACAATTGATAATTACCATATGATACTGCACACACTTTTAATCTCTGAGCCACGTACCCTTGAATTATTTTCTTGGGTGCTCAGTAAAGTTGAAAGATTTCTGAACTTTTGAAGGAGCACCGTGCAATTGTTCAAGGAATATGTAGTGGAGCAAAGCTCACACGGTTTCTTGGCACTGAATAGTGGAAAAGCAACTAGTAATTGACACGTAATCTGTATGACACTGAGGAAGAGTTCTTTGTGGATCATATTATCCAGCCGCAAATGACGAATACCACATCTGTATGTTCCAACACCAACACCCACTTTACTACCTCATTAAGAACAGATTATGAAACAATTGCAGTTGACAGAATATGGTTTGATGGTCTTGTCTTTCATGAAAGTGAACCATGTAGAAGATCAAAAAATAATATGCTATGCACAAACTCACGAAATTTAAAGATTTACTAGATCGTTGCCATCTAGACTGCTTGTTCAATATTATATACAATGGATTACTTTCTGTGACATTTCCTATGCACATAAACAATTGCTTATTCTATGCTGCATCATCCGCTGGAATTGGTATGATGAAGAAAAGGGAATCAATACATAGGAAAAAGCAGATAGCACTGTCTTGCCTTAAACACATGTTTTGAATTATGTTATACAAGCTGAGGTATCCATCCTTTATCCAGGTTATGATCTTTAAAAAATGTGAGGGTGGATGCTATGGTGAGTAACACAAAAATTCTAACTTTCATACAATTTATTTATAACATAACATATTATTACAGTATTAATTATTACCTCACCAAAACATTTGTATAAGCTTTAATTATTTAACATGTATATACTTAAAACATGGTATACATTTTGCGATGTTTAAGGTGACCTTGTACATAGCGACCAAAGTAGTGGCGGTAAGCGTGCTTTCTGTTAACCGCTTTCAATACCCTTAGCTCTTAATGTCCTTCCACCGTGTTTCACGTAGAAGTATCTTATAGGTCAAAGTAGGAAGTGGTTATAATTCAAGAAATGGCTCTATATATCAGCCTTATTGTGGCTGTTGGAGTAGAAGCTTCAACTGAGTTTATCTATTATTGCAGTAGTGACAGCCATTTTTTAATTGCATTCCTCCATAGAAAGTGCTAGCGCATTCTCTGAGATATATAAGATGTTTGTGTGCCCTTCCCCACATCGTGTGTATGTTGTGTTACAGAAATTTTAATAAGCTTTTTTTTTGGTGTAGACGTGGTGCCATCTATGAATGTGGTTAATGTAAACTTACGTCAAAGATAAAAAATGCTCATTAACAACAATAATAAGAGTAGAAGGATTGTTAGTCCCCAAATAACATGCCACTGTTTTAAATTATCATCCCACAAAGTTTGGTTGAGTACAGTCCTTGTGAAAGGATATGTAAGACGTTTTTGTGCCCTCCCTCACACTGTATATATGTTGTGTTATAGAACATTTAATAAGGTTTTTTGGTGTAAACGTGGCACCATATATGAATTTAATTAATTCACATCAAAGATAATAAATTCTCAATAATAGCAATAATGTGGGTGGAGGAGTTTGTGAGATACCAAAAACATTTCCCTTGTTCCAAACTATCATCCCACAAAGTTTTGTTCAGGTTGGCCCAGCGACTTAGGAGCAGTTAGATAATGGACAAAAAGACAGACACATAGATTTTTGTGCTTTACATATATATAGATATGCAAGTGCATCTTTATAGCTATGAATAAGATGCCTCTGTGGAACGTTAGATTTTTATTTTGAAGTTAAAATTTAAAAGTAGAACAGTCAAGCATCATCAATTTGCAATAATTATGGTATTCCTTGTGCATTTAGGTGTATAAACGGGAACACACACACAAAAAAAAACAAGGCAGTTATTGATAATTGTACCATTGTTTTGAAAGATCTGTTTAGTACAGAGTACACCATGTAATTTTGAAAGGATAACTGCAAGAATTATTTTTATTAAGAGCAGTTAAATTAAGCATATTGGTATAAAATTATGTAGTGGAGGGTGTAGTATTCAAGTATACTAAGCATTTTCTACCTTCTTACTGTGTATAGGATAATGTGTTTCAGTTTATTTTTTTGTGTTTTTTTTGTTGTTGTTGTTTCTTCTAGGTATGGGTAGTCTTCACATAACACTTGGTCAAGAAAGTCATCAAGTTGACTTCGTTCTAACTGCCTTTGATCTCAGACATCCATTGGAGATAAATCCTGGTCTGCCTACTGGGTTAGTGGGGGGGGGGGTACAGTTGTAAAGTTGTATCTTGTGCATGAAAATTGAAAACAGTGTCCTCCATTGGTATGTAAGGTGATTTCTCGAGTTTCCAGCCTTGTATGGGAATAACTAGTAACGTGAGTAATGCTAGTCGCTCTGGGTAACTCTGATATCATCAATTTATTAAGCTTAGAACATCATTTCGGGTGAGTCAGTTAGTTTGTAAATAAGCTTTGAGAGAATTTAACCAGTTTGATCAATTCACAACTCCAGCAAAGGCGTCAGTTCATTGTCCATAATGTGAAGTACACACATTGTTCATTTCTGCTAAGTTAAGTAAAGATAGTTTTCATTATGTATCACACTTTAAGTCCAGTTCATTTATTTCTTTGCGCTGACTTAGGTAATGTTAGTGTATCTTATTATTTTTGCAATATATTTTGCCAAACCTACCGTTATATAGGGACTTCCCTAATTTACTCTTCTAGGAAATATTTTTACCTGAGATTACCACAAAGGGATGGGCACTTCTATATATATATATATATGTATGTATACCCTTTAAGTTACAAAGTTACAAATAACTATTATGTTTAACTTTTTAACAGACATTGAATATGGCACTCTAACAGAACTGTTACCTAGAGCCAATTTAATGCCTCATTTAATGCCAATGCCCAATATCAAAACAGCTTCAGCTTCTTAATATGTATTCTGTTTTCCCCAAACTAGTTTAATTCAGTAACAGGTGGTGAATAGAATGATAAATTGTATTTCTTATTCATTTTACTACGGTATATCTGTTCATTGTATGCTACACCTACCAATAGAAATTAGCTTAGGTATTGACATAGAACTAGAAACTCACGACTCTCACATTGGAAAGTAAAGTTCAAGAAAACAACGAGTGGGTGGAAGGATGAGGTATATAAAATATAAAAGAAATTCACATTTCAAACATTTCACAGGAACAGTCTGGAAACACCTTCTCCTCTACCATTTCCATTAAACCCTATAATTATCTCTACCATTTCCATTAAACCCTATAATTATCTCTACCACTTCCATTAAACCCTATAATTATCTCTACCATTTCCATTAAACCCTATAATTATCTCTACCACTTCGAATAAACCACATAATTATTTCTTTATAGGGGAATTACCGTTCATCTTAATGAACAAAACTAACATAGACACATTTTTCCGAAGTCTAAAGTTAAAGGTAAAGTAATCTAAGCTAGTTCTAAAGGATTACACCCCCCTCCCGGTGACTCAGCAATAAGCTTCACTGTTTACAACTCTATAATTCGAGTAACGATACCCGCGAGGGGCAGAACACAGATAGTCTTTTGTGTAACTTTGTACTTAATAACAAACAAACAAATAAAATAAAAGACTGTTGTATTTTAGTCATTGATTAGCTATTATCTCAAGGTAATATCAAAATAAAATTAAAATATTCAAATGTAAACACATGTAGCCTTCCTGATTGGTTATCATGAGACCGACTTTGGTGCTGGGTGGGTTTTGATATTCTTCTCACATATGGGTGGAGTATAGAAATAATTCTTACATCTTTAACAGGACTGAACCTGTTCATCATACTGAAACCTGTAGTTTTATCCACAGAACATTAAACCCACAATAACTTTGAATAGTAGTTTTGGTCAGCAATTGGTTTCATTGATGTGAAAACTGCAGTCCTTATAAGCCATAAAAGAAAATTTTGTTGCCAAGCCTAAGTTGAAATGACAAGGAAATTCTAAGGATAGGGAAAAAATGATGATGATTGTTAGAACTTCGAAGCTTCTAATAGCGATATATTCAAAACTGAAATGACAAATAAAACATGGAGAAAAAGATACGGATATATTAAATATGTGTGTGAAACAACGCGTTAGTTAAACATTATGCATATGAACGTATTTGTTGACTTAATAAAAAAGTTAAATACAGTTTACGTGGAAGAATCTGCTAACTTAGTAAATTGTGCATATTATACGCTGTTGTAGGCAATACTTTTTATTTTATTTTAGTCAATTGTCTTGTTGTTTGACCTGAGTTAGGTGTGGTGTAGTGTGATAAGCTAGAATGACTAGAACCTTGAAAGTTTAAGAAATAACTTTAGAAATATAAAATGCGATTTACGCTAGAGTAGATGATGAGTGATTAGGTGTGATGTAGTGTGATAAGCTAGAATGACTAGAACCTTGAAAGTTTAAGAAATAATTTTAGAAATATAAAATGCGATTTACGCTAGAGTAGATGATGAGTGATTACTGAGGAAGTTAAACTGAGTCTTAAAAAGTGAGATGTTATTTTACTGAGTTAGTTAATTCAGTGCCGTGATAACTGAATAGTTGTTTCAAAGTAATAAGAGTAACAATAAATAAGTGAAATTGTTGTATTAGTGTCTAATGTGGACTTAGGCCTATAGGTGAACATTAATAAAGCTAACTCATATAACATATAGTCAAAGAAATAAAACACTTTCATTATCGTCAAGTGGACTCGATTTTGCATTTTTATTTTTTACCAAATAATCTGAAATAATCCGCCCAACAACAGAAACAATTACAACACCTACACAGCGTGGTCACAACCACCTTTTCAGAAAAAATGAAAATTTTCAGTAATATTCACATAAATTGATATATTTATAATTCAATTAATATCTAGTAGCATATTCCTTTCGCTTCATGGAGTTCGTTGATCCTTTTAGATTGTGGGATTTTCGCCCACTCTTGCTTCAAAACTTGGAGTAGATCTTTCTTCGAAGTTGGTTTTTTATTTGTTTCTTGACTTGCCGGTCGAGTAT
>NW_013667371.1:14625-47143 GCF_000517525.1 Limulus polyphemus | reverse complement strand
AAGTTAGTTAGCATAAATCAGTTTAAATGACGAAAAATTAGGTGTCTATTTACTTGTGACCACTCAGTGTATGTCAAGAATGGGATTATTTAGTAAAAATATAATCCAAATTGAACTTCAAGATGTTGCCATGTGCTCGAAGCAAAATTGAAAATTGAATGGAAATGATAAAGTTATGAAAAAAAGGTCAAAACAAAAGAAGGCGTTGAAGAAAGAAACGGGAATTTAAGTTGTTTATAATTAAGCACAAAGCTACACAATGGGCTATCTGTGCTCTGCCCACCACGGGTATCGAAACCCGAATTCTAGCGTTGTAAGTCCGCAGACATACCGCTGTGCCACCGGGGGCGGGAATTTAAGAGAGGAAACACATAAAAATTACAGAAAGATTACAAATAAAAGTCAATGTGATCGAAGAAAAGGTAGAGAAATCCCTGGGAAATTTACAAAATATTACACTAACAGAACTGAATAAAAGTAAAATGACATCAATGAAATAAAAAAGGAAGTACAAAACAACACTATTTTGAAACTGAATTGTCAAATGCAATGATGAAACTAACTACATCTCTTTCTGCATCTGCTCAAGATTTGAAAATTCGAACATCATTAACTGTGCGATATGGAATAGAAGGTTTGGTTTATATCTGTTACCTCTACTGATTTATCTCCAATGACTGTAGGATTTTGGTGGACTACTTTAGTTACACCAACACTTCATTAAGTTACAGAATTAAGTACATTATTTCATCAAAATCGCCCAAACAAGAAACCAATAGATGATGATAGAAAAACAAGAGGGAATCCTCAATAGCCGCGACACTTAAAATTATTTTAGGCAGAATTAGAGTAAATTAATCTATGATACCTTTTTCCCATTTGTATTAACTATATGTTTGTGCGCCAGCAATACCAAGCATGGGGCGCGCTTATACCCGATTCGATTTTATTACTCACCAGGATCTCTACCAACCTACCCTGAACTTCTTTTAGACAGAATTAGAATAAATTAGTCTATGAGACCTTGGGAGTGGTCAAATGCATCAATCGAAAGAATTTCACCTCCTGAGTCCAAAATTGCAATTAGCTCTTAAATCGGTCAAGAGATGACGGAGCTATGAGTTAAACGTTTGTACTTAAAAAACTCATAGCCATTCTATGAGTCACTATGCTGTGACTAATAAAGTAAGAGGCATATCAGGCACACTTTGAAATAATTTCCACGGTTAATGAATGGAATAGTTAACAACAAGATTTTCATTTTGCAACATTTAATTGGTAAGCAACTAATTTTAACAACATTAAACAACTTTATAACAGACAACTGTAATTAATGATTGCATTATTAAACAGATTTTAACTGTCATATCAGAAAGACGTTTCTTAAGTCAAGTTTAAGGGCGAGTATAGAATAAGCATGCTTTGCTACAGATCTTATTGAAGATGTAGAAATAATTGCACAATCATCTTATCCAGATGCACCAATATAAATGGTAGATTTGTTGGCATGTGAAAATGCATACATGTCATAATGGATGATGATGTTCAAGTTACGCTAAAGCAAAGCTTATTTACATCTTTAAAGGATAAAGAAAGGTATCAAGTTGAGACCATTTAAAGTTTCAGATGAACAATTGAAAGCATCATTCAGAAATTATAGGATCATCAAATCGCACAGTGTTAAACCGTTAATTCTCTCAGGTGGAGGTCTAAGAGATAATTAAATTAATCAAAATGGAATAAGTAATTCACTGGACAGAAGAGGTGTTTCAATTGCAACTTAAAAGAAAATATTGCGAGGAACTGCAGACAAAAATATCTAATCACCCAACTATTTACTTAAAATAAAAGAAGAAACTTCAGGACAAAAGATGTTCAATGGTAACATAAAAGGACGTATTTCCAGGAATTGCAGACAAATAAAGAGCAAGTTGTCATAAAGTTCCAGTAAAAATATTGGTAGAAGTTACCCTCACTGTGAGAAACTTCTTCACACAACACAATGCATGGGCTGCGTGAGCAAATGACACTGTGGAAAAGTGCAAATTATCAATTAGCTTCACTTCATATGGAAACATAGATGTGAGGTTAGACATGCTTCAGTCTATGGCTAAAAAAATCCCGTGCACTACTCAACAATTACAACATCACAGGTTGAACTTCCAATAACAATAAAGCAGAAATACAAAGTAATAAAGACAATAAACGTGAAAATGCAACAGAGCTGAATCCAAAACGACAGGTGGTAACTTTAGGTCATTCACCATGATCATCTTTGGAGATATGTTGCTAGAAGAATGGCCAACTGGTTAGCTCCATAGAAGGCCTTATCAAAGGTAAATCAACCTGCAAGTGAGCTTGCAGTTCCTGTAGAGATACTTTCAGATCATCATCAATGGTGGAGCCACCAGTTGATCTTATCAACGATTTATCTGAAGAAAACTTTCCCATGTCAAGACAGGAAATGTTCATAAATAACAAAAAGTCAATCCAAATTTGTACTGTAAGCATGGAAAAGAAAACCACCAAAAAATTGGCGAGTGGACAGTTTAGCAGCAAGAAAGTAAGTAAATGAAGACGATTTTGTTTTGTTACTCAAAGTTTTCATTATACTTTGTTTCACACATTTAGTGACTTAATTACTGCAATGTCTATATTTATATATATATTGATATTGTTAATTGTTAAGAACTACTTTATTGTTAATTATGGAATTTTAAAATGCTCTCAATCCAGGGAGTTTGGTGTTTTTTAGGTTATCTCTTTTCTAATTCAGGTATATATATATTATTTTTTGGTCTAAGAAAAGCTTGATGCAGCGTAATATAGTACCTTAATGGCTAGAACCTTCTTGAAAGTTTAGGAAACGATTTGAACAGTATATAACTAAAGTAAGTTGGGTCTGTTAGTAATTAAACTGAGTAGTTAAGCAGTGATATGTTACTTGATTGAGTTTGGTAGTCATTTAGATAGTTCAGTGCTGTGATTATCGAGTTTATGTGCGAAGTAATAAGAGATATTCTATTGGTTTAGAAGAATGAGAAAATTAGCAAAAAAGTGAAATTATGTGTGAGATGTTACAAAGTTAACAGATTCATTAATGTAAGCTGTGTATATCACATGTTACTAAGTCAAAAGATACATTAATATTATAACAGTTTCTGTTGTTGGTGTGGTTCTTCGGATTATTAGGTTTAAAGAAGAGTGCAAATATTGATTGTGTATCTAGAAATTCAGTCGCCAGATGTACACACGTATTACATCTGAGGAAATTTGGTGCGACATGTTTCGTGAAACAAAAGATACACACGAGTTTGGCTTGCTTCAAACTAAAGAAGAATAGCTAAGCCGTTTTAGACTTTTAGAAAAGGGTACCACTTATGTAGATAAATATAATTAAAAATTAAACAGCTTTAACTGTGTGAAATTAGATTTAATATCTGATATACCAATTCAAAGCACATGGATGACAAAGGGCTCTCGAGAGTGACATGGAGAGGACGGGGGGGGGGGTAACAGATCCGAACATCAATTCACCCATGCCATTCTCTGGAGGATTCTAAGGAGACACACCAGATTTGTTGATAATTACTCAAGTGTTTCGCCAATTATATAGGACACAGACACACAGCCTTTTGTCAAGTAATAATTCTTAAACGAATGTTTAAAACATTTCAGCAGAAAGTGTAGTCATCACTGAGGAGAGAATTACATACCAAAATTCCGGGAGATCAACTACATAATAAACATCAATAATACCCATAAATCAACCTAATTTATAAGAATTACAAGTTCATTCCTATGTTTTTACTGATGACTGGTTTGTGTTTTTAATTAACATCTCTAATTTTTTTATTGACACTGTGTTCTTTATATAGAATTTGGAAATGCTTTCACGGAATTGGTGTTCTGTTAGAAAACAATGTTGAGAAATGTGTGAGGGCATTTTTGTGTTTTTGTATGCAGGAGTTAAGATGTCGACCAGTTTTTCCAATGCAGAATTGATTGCCTTCTATGTAAATGTTTCGTTATATTGAACCACTGTATATTGAGACCTCTTTGGTGATTGTGGTCCAACTTTCGTGGAAACAGAGGATCTCTGCTTTATTTTGGCCATTATCTAGGAGCTTTTGAGGTAGATGTTTCTTGACTCACTTTGAAGGTTCTCACCATCATTGATGGTGATGGTGCAGGAAGTAAGACTTTCTTAGCGTGTTATCTCTGATTCATGGCGGTATTGTTGGTTGCTGGAATGACTTCTGTAAACGGATGCTGGTTGTGCCTTGGCAGATGTATTGCATTTGCTTTCCCGGCATTCAGCAAACCCGTGAGACAACCTTAAGTCTGGAAAGATTGTTTGGCTTCTGAATGTAGAGGTCTAGATAGGGATGAGTGCACATATGGCACCTCTTTTTTGTGTTATTCAAACACCCCCTGATGGGACACCTCTGGAGAGGCTGCTGATCTCAAGATATCTATCATTTCTCCTTCTTCACTATTGATGTTGTAGTAGCCAGTAGCTGTGTCTGAACAACTGATAGACTTGGCTTGACTAGCATTGAGGCAGTGCTTGGCTGTCTAAAATTGTTTACAGTACTCTGTCCAATGACGGCTTGGGATTGGATGTGGAAATCCTTTCAACTGGGGCTGCCCATACCATGGAAATTGTGAAGCCAGCTCAACTAACAACTCAGTAAAATTTCAAACACCTGACGCACCTTATCCATGGGTTATACTGGGTGGAAGATCAGACTAGTTCCAAGTAATTTGGGTTCACTAGAGAAGTCTACATTCTAGCTGAACAGAAAATTCATGCCAGTTTGAAATAGTGGAGGACTTAGCACACATAAGAATGAAAATAACCACTGGCTAGTTGAAGACAAGGTATTCAAGATGGCCGATAACTTGATCTGAAGTAGTAAAAAATCAAGATTCAAAATACAAATTCTGATAAATTTCAATTCGTTTCAACATCATCCAGATGTGTAGGTTGAAAAGTGCTTGGTTACGACCATTTCTTCTCTCTATAAACTACTTTTACTAAGACTGATACACGAATTATTGTGGTCAAACTACATTTCTGTAAAAATCAAGTGTGCTCTAATTGCCAGTAGAATATATATCCATAAATCCCTGTGAACTTTTATGGGTCTCCACTTAACAAATATTTATAGTCGTGCTACTCTCTGTTGTCATTCGCGTGGCAACAGCTAACACGTTTGCTCTTCAACCCACATCCTTTCCTTCCTCTACCTATTTATTACAGTCCCCATTTCTAGTATGAGAAGTATATGGTTCATATTACAAAACTGGTTGCCACTTACGAACGTAGACTCAAGCGACCAATTTTTTTTTCTGGGCATTAGAATCCACTAACGTTTGCATTGTCTCTCCTTAAGGACCTTCTTCCATTTAAAAGTTTAGTGCTGGTCAGTAGTCACTATTAACTTCACATCACAAAGACTTAATAACCAGATATAATATTTTATTTCCAGCAATATGTTACTTAAATGTGTTATTTGTTACACCAATCATGAATAACTCCATGTAATATTCATACATGCATGTAAGACCCTACAGATATATCTACTTATAGAGGTATATTATCATATACATATCTCTCCATTATACGTTATCACATATACAAATATCTTGAAATAGAATCTCTCTAACTCACACAAAATTACTTTAGCAGCATTCATGGGTTACATCATGCGGGATGGATTTTGGTAGTTGTTTTACAATAATGTGCTAACATTATTTTTCTTCCAGGCATCATAAATAAATAATAATCAACAAAATTCATCTAAACAAGGACTTTTCAACTAAAATTCTCGTAAGGCAAAATTAATATTCTTGCTGTTATTACGTTATATATTGATCAATATATCATCATACAAATTACAACTCTCTCACTGCACGTGAAGTCATGTACCCTTGGTAGAATCATATTATATGCTTCACAGAGTATTGCCACTTAGCTGGTTCAAGTGGATGATTATCTTAAAACTCTAATGTTTTTTCTTGGGAAAATTCACTTAGTGACACAGAAATTAAGAATCACAAAGTCCTTTCAGCTGAGTTTTGTACCTTCTAGTTATGATTCAGTTGTGATGATCTAGATATTACATCTACTAACATCAGTCTTCCTAAGTATATTAATTGAACAGTTATCATCCAATATCATATGAATATCTCTTAAAGTAAAGCTCTGCTCAATAGCCTAAAAAGTAATAAGTGTTGCAAAACTATATCAGTACTGTTTTATAATGAACAAACCATCCTAACTTCAGATAATCGAGCGGAAATTATGCAATCCGGTAAATACATGGTACTTACAATACCAACCGATGGCTTGGATAGAAAATAATGCAATTTAATTTCAGTCATTAATCTTTCAACCAAATGATCATCCTACTTGTAGTGTGACTGACTTTAATCCCGGCCCTTTTGATCAGGAGGCTGTCAGAAGTGGTTAACCAACTTTGGGAGCTGTCTCTCACCTACAGTTTTGTGACTTCTTCATCTGATTCGTTGTTCTTAACAGATGAATAAGCACTGAAAGCTCTTTCTTCTTCATCTTTAGTGTTGTAGTGGGATAAGACGTTTTTTTTCAACCTTATCTGACTTGTAACTCGCCTAGTCTGGGTCTTGGTTAAGCTAGTTCACTAGATATTCATTGATCGACATGCACTATGTGCTTTTATGCACCCTTCACCTGCTGTAGTTCATACATTATTAGACTGAGGTCATATACAGACAGAGTCAAGAAGCTTCCATACTGCTAGCACATATGAAAGCTACACTCAGTCTCCACTTTGGTATATTTGTTTCTTCACTGTCTTATTGTTAGATGTTTTCGGTTATATGGCAGTCTTTTCTTGTTATTGAAATGCAAGCTAGAGTGCATCAACTAATGCAAACAATATCCACTCCTTGTATTCTTGTGGACACTGTGAGACATCTGTTCTAGAAATAGAACCACATATCACGTCTACAGAGAGCAAAACCTTTTAGTTGTACATGGGTATATTCATCAGTCAACATTTTTATCTCTGTTTAGTTCCAATATACATCATCGTGATGTGGGTGTGTTCATCCCAGTTGGTTCGGTCGGGATTGGCAAACATAGCAAATATATGCTTGACAGCCTGTATTACTTACTACACTAAACCATAGACTTGGAATGATGAGATAAAGTGTGCATCTTCACGGCACCCCATGTTTTACACAACTCACATAACAGTTGGTTGTATAAGTTATCTCCATTATCCATGTGAATCTCTTCGGGTACTCTGAACTGGGTTATACAGTGATACACACAAACACATTATTCATAGACTGTTCAGACATATCAACTACTGCATAAGCCTTAGCCCGATTTGTGAATTATTCAATCACAACAAGTATATTACAAGTGAGCTAATTACATGTCTTGGAGTGGACAAGCAATATCCAGACCTATTCTCCATAGAATAGTACTAATAATTCTTTGCTAGAGTTTATCTTGCTTAGACTGGCTTCTTTGTTTCTCTCTGGGTGGCATACAAAAATACAATGCTCATAGTAGCCTGTTCATTCCGACTTAAATGCAGCCAGAAGAACCATCATCACATGCTAACACAAGTATATGTAACTCCTTGATGCCCTCCAGTTTTTGCAATGTGCAAAGTCTGGAGAATCTCGTACCTGAGAGCTCTGATGACCATTAGCTGTACACAAATGGAGAATCACTACTTGTCCCAACTATATCTCTGCTTCAGTGAGAGCTAATAATGGTGAAAAATCTTGGAACATTTGGCTACGAACTGTTGGTAATACGACACAAATTGAAGAAACAGCAAGCTTCTAATTTTTTCACATGTTGAAGTGGATTTTGAAACACAGCTATTTTATCAGGAGCTTTGGTCATACCTTCTGTACTGATAATATGACCAAGAAATTCTAATTCCGTGTGTATGAACACACATTTTCTTGGTTTTAGTTTCAAATCTTTCTTTTTATCCACTAAAATACCAATTATAAGATTCTGGGATTCATACAAAACATATGATCAAACATTAAGATGTCGCTGATATAAACACTATTTCCATTGCAGCCCTCTATTAGAATATTTAGTGCAGTGTAAGCTCCATTATATTCTGAAACAGGCTGGCACATTAGACAGATCAAATATCATAAATGTAAAACTTGTAGAGGCCATCTATCACATGCTGAATGCAATTTTAGGTCTGCTTTTGTCATCCAGATCAACTTGCTAGTATCTAGATACCAGGTCTGATGTATTAAACAACCAGGTTTCTTCCAATGTATTAAGACATTAATACTTTCATGATAATAAAAAGCATCAACATATTTTACTGCGTCCACCCATCTGAAATACATACAGAAAATGGGTATACCTTCCTTTTTTTTAAACAATCCCTACTCAGCCGACCAAGCACTTTTTGATGCCTGTATGATCCTATCCTTCAACACCTACTGTACCTCAAATCTAGCTATATCTCTAGTACTTTGGGGAAGCCTGTGCAGTGGTTAGATGTGCTTCACCTGCATCTGTATGATGCTGTGTAACTGATTTTGGCCCAGTCAGCCACCCAGTCTTATAAATACAACAGCATATTCTGCAAACAAATCACTGACATACTGCTGTTGCAATGAGTCTAGCTTGTCTGCCTAGTTCTTAACTTGTGATCTCACATGTGTTGGTAACAATGTATTTCCTTTCAGATACAGCATGATGGACACTAGTGCTACTGCTATCATTGATTACTTCCACTTCTCTTATTGTGTTAATGATCATTCCATTGTATAGCTAAATGAGCAATCATCCATAATTGTAGAATAGACAGATAACTGACCAAAGTAGTAGTCTTCTTTTTTCGTTAAAGGAAATGGCTTGTGTCATACATGGGCTTCATAACCTTATTATAAATCACTGTCAAGGAGACTTTGTAGTTAATCATAAAACAACACTTGTGTCACAGAGTACTGTGACTTCCTCTCTCACTTACACTCATGCAGTCTACTATACCTGGATTTGATCTGACCAACACCAACTTTCCCACAGAACACCAGTTTACTTGTTTCACAAACAAAATTGACCAATAAGCTCTGCAGTATGTCCATTCCAAGCGATTCCAATGGCACAACCAAGGTTGATACGATTAGCTTCATTTTGTAAGGGATGCCTTTAAGACATAGTCAGAGCTTGAACTCTCCATTTACTAGAACAGAGTTCGTGTCTACTGAACTATGTGGTGGTTTTGCTTGTAGTACTTGATATACCAAGTGACCAAACAGTCTTGTGTTCACTCCTGTATCAACTAGAAACTATTTGTTATCGTTATACTCAAACAGTTGTATTTCAATGCCCATCGAGTCCTGAAATAGCTGAGCTGAGTGAGCACCACACCTTTTGGTGAAAGTCGTACATTGTATGCCCCAAATCAAAGTTGAAGTCTGACTTGGATTCCAGTAGTTTTTCAGAGCTCTAGCAGCTTTATTAACCACCTGCTGTTGGCTTTACTGACATGCTAAACTGTCGGTTAAAATTAAAAGTCTTGTCTAACTTGCTGCTTGAACAGTTCACTCAAAGTGATCCATTACTTCACAAGCAAATCACACTCTTCCTCCCTTCCAAATTGAAGCATGAATAGCATTGGTTGTTACATGTAAACTATAGGAAGACTGGGATAGACATATCAATAATCCGGATACCAGTGTGGTTGCATCATAGTGCTGGGATATCTGGGTTGGTTCGTTAACCCTTGACTGGATTTGAGAATTGTGTGACATGAATACCTGGACTGTATTGTCTGACTGAGATGAAGTCATGCAACTGCTTCTACAGGCTCTCTTGTGACTGGTTCAAAGTTACTTTTTCCTACAAATTGTAATATAAACTACCTTTGTAAGAAGAGAAGGTAGTATTACATCAGTTCACCAGACAGCCCTTCCATAAGTTTGTCCATGAGGATATCCTTCTGCTCCACTGAGGCTGTTGCAAAGATGATCTGGGTAACCAGTCAAGCTTTTCATGATAAGTCTTGTTCCAAGCCTTGAATTCAGCCTGATGGATTGCACTATTTTCCACTGGGTTGAGCTGCTAACACAATATGGTTATGACTGTATTGCAGTTCCACAGTTGCTTGTTCTTACTCAAGTATTTGATGTAGTCTAGAACCAGACTGTCTTGACTCAATACCAAGCATTGCACAGCTTGTTCTGGGTAGATACTAGTTTGAAACATTTCACGATGTGGTATAAATCCTCCTTTGCTGTGCCCCTGAATGCTAGGAGGACGGGGATCTGCTTTGCCTCACCTATGAGGTACTATTATCATGCCCCAAACCTCTTCACGACAACTTTTCGGCCATTACATGACCTAGACGTCCTTGGCATCACAAACACAAGATTATAAGCAATCCCAGGGACTCCAACTCTAATCCAAATGATTGATCCCTGGTCTAGGCATTTCTATGATTCATGGCTGCCTTGTCAGTATACTTGTCAGCCAAAAAAGGCTCATCACTGCCCTATAGTTCCCCTCATTCACCATTTGGTACCAATTGTCACAAGTGTTTGTGAGATAGCTCCTGTTAGCCGATGTCATCCATCAACAGTTTCTCATCCTCCAATTTTTTTTCAGCATTCATGGGTGGCTTTGACCGCAAATGGAGTTGGGTTACTCTGGTTGAAAAAGGTCTGGGAGTCATATATAGATTGCTCAAACCCTGTCTCAAACTCACCAGACACCGCATCATTGTGATGATTCTCAGTTATCTATGCTCCCTCATACTGAGATCGATTTTCAAGGGAATGGCATGTACAGCCATTATGGATACACCAGATACTAGCAACTATTCTTCCTGAATCGTGGGCCTTCATAACATCTCCAAAAGACTGTTGTTCAGGAGAGGACTTCTAGACTTGACAACTCCCTTGGACATCCATCTCCCTTCAGTAACTAACCTTACCTCTTGGTTGTAATTCCTTTTAATTTTAGAAAATTCCACTTCCGTTACAATGAAGCCTTTTTTAACCTTTATAAAACAAAAATGTCAGTATACATGCTAGTAGAAACCAACAAACTCCCGCACCCTGTGATCATGATACCAAAATTTTCTCCTTTCTATTCACTCTAGTATATTCAGGTCAAACTGAATTAACTTTACAACAATGGGATACAGTTAAATCAAATTCCACATGTCATGATTTTTACAGTGTTACATTCAAAATTTAATTGAACTATTATACTTTCAATGTTTATGAATAAACTTTGCATCATTTTCAATATTATATGTTTTAATTTCTTAATTTCAAAAGGAAATATTTAAATTAATTCTCAGTTTCTTTTTTATGTGTGTATCATTCTATTTGTTTGTACCAACTTGTCCATTTTTTATTTTTCAATCACCCTTTGAGTTTAACATAAGTTACTCATTACAGTATAGATCAGTTAGATCAGTTCAGTGGGAAAAGGGAGCTTTTTGGAATGGAAGGTTTACATTTTAATAAGTAGGGGTGGCTTCCTAACAAGGGCTATTAACTCAACTGTAAGGATAACTGTTAACTAGGATTAGACAGTGGAGATTTGGGGCCAGAGAGAAAAAAAAGATATATAGAGGGGGGTATAGGGGAACAAGAAAGGTAGTTTTAATGGTAGGCTAAACTACCATTATTTTAATGCTAGAAGTGTAAGAAATAAAATGGGTGACTTTTGAGCACTGTTCGGAACAGGTAAGTTTGATACAATGGAAATAACTGAACCCTGGCGAAATGCACACCCATGTTATTGACAGGAAGTTCTTTTAAATACAGGGATATATGTTGTTTAATAAGGATATAGTAGTAAACAAAGGGTGGAGTAGTGGCTTTATTTATAAAGTATGAGTTACAGCCTATTCAAGTTGAGGATATTAAAGCTCATAGAAATGAGGTTATAACTATTTGTGTTTATGTTAGTGGTTATAAAGGAAAAAGGCTTTTAGTTGGAAGTTGTTACAGACCACCACATGAAACTGATGAAATTAATGATAACCTCTACAATGAGATAAAGTACTCAACTATTAATGAGGATATAATTATGGGATATTTTAATTTTATGTACATAAATTTGGAAATGTTGGTGTCATATCATGAGGGAGACAAGTTTTTAGAAAATGTTCAGGGTGATTTTCTTAAACAGTTGGTTAGGGAACCTAGTAGGAACAGTACTATTTTGAGTTTATTGTTAACTTCTAATAAAGGAATGTTTTATAGTGTAGAGATTGAGGAACACCTGGATGTAAATGGTCGTTACTCAATGAGATTTTGGATCCAAATTTCGAAAAAAAAAACACCTTTTGACAAAATAAGACAAGAATTGCATGCTGTGAATTGGGCAATTGACTTGGAGATACTGATCAAATGTGAAAAACTTTTCAGAATAAATTCTTAAATATTCAAGATAAGCTCGCAAAGGATATGAAGGATAAAATTAAAGAAAAAAAACATTATAAATATAAGAAGTTATTAAATTTACTGCAATGATGGGAAAGTTAGAGGACTATAGAAAATCAAGAGTTGTTCAAACAAGAAATTAAAAAAAGGATATGAAAAAAGTTGTCTGAAAATTTATAAATATATAGTAACGATTTCTTCAAATGCATTAAAAGTAAGAAAAATGTTAGGATGGGAAAGGGGCCTTTGAGGGATGATACAGGAAGGCTAATATCTGATAGTTAGGGGATGACAAGGTTATTAAATTCTACTTTTTTCAACTTTTACCAATGAAGATTCAAGCAATATTCCTCACCCTGAATAATTGCTAGATGAAAACAAAATAGAACAAGATGAGCAAATTATTACTGAGCTTATTAAGAAAAAAATGGGAAATTTAAATAATGATAAAGCTCCTGGGCCAGATAATATTTATCCAATGATTTTGAAAGAGGTTTAGGATTGTACACGTGAGCCACTTGTTATAATTTTGTCCAAGTCTTTGAATAGTGGGTAGATGCCAGAAGATTGGAAGGTGGCTAATGTGAGGTGATAAAAATTGTGGTGGATGAAGTTAATGTTCAGGGAGTTTAAAGGAAAGCTTTGTAAGTATTTGAATAATAAGGGTTGGCTTTAGCTTTTTAGTGTTTAGTTTAACTTAATGGATTAAACGGCTTAGACAGACAAAAAGGTCCCTTTTGTCTTTTAATATAACATTTTGTGCATTCGTAGAACGTCTTGCAGTTTGTATCGCAGAATTATTAGTTATAGGCGGTTCAAAGAAAATTAAAACAATAAAATTAAATACAAACAGATATATAAACTGTAACAGCTTTATAATTGTAATTTTCTGTTGCAATCTGCAATATTCTAGAAAGAAAAAAGAATAATTTAGATATATTGTGTATTCTTTTTGTTTGTGGTAGTTAGAAGATCTGTCACGTTTGTTTGGGTTTGGTTTAATTGTTTGAATTTCGCACTATGCTACTCGAGAGCTATCTGCGCTAGCCATCCCTAATTTAGCAGTAATAGGCTAGAGAGAAAGCAGCTAGTCAGCACCACCCACCACCAACTCTTGGGCTATTCTTTTGCCACGAATAGTGGGATTGGCCGTTATATTACAACACCCCTACTGCTAAAAGGGTGAACATGTTCATTGATGGGTACTAGATTGGTCAAATCGACCAAATCCATATAGTGTTAGGGTAGAGAAAACATCAGATAAAATATAAAGTTTTTACTGAAAAAGGTTTGATATTCCTTTAGCGGGTATTAGAGGTAATTTGAAAAATCAAAAACAAAAATATAGTATTTGTTATCTTAACATAAAAATCACCTTGCTCTCAGACTTGTCAGAGGCTGAGTCTCATTCTGACTCCGTATGTTCACAGACAAATATTTAATAAAAGTGTTTCATTAAAACATTCGTTTTGTTTTGCATATATAAAAGACTTGTAATGTTTACTAAGAGACTGCCAAATTTCATGAAGATACACTTAA
Source organism: Limulus polyphemus (assembly GCF_000517525.1). Taxonomy (NCBI): domain Eukaryota; kingdom Metazoa; phylum Arthropoda; class Merostomata; order Xiphosura; family Limulidae; genus Limulus; species Limulus polyphemus. Next base: position 33,160 of record NW_013667371.1, on the reverse strand, counting down.
TTGGTTAATTGGTGGTTATATGTGGTTGCAAGGTCTGTCGAAATTACCAAGCCTGTGTCGATAGATTTATCTGGTAGTTCAACAAGATATTTATTATAAAGTAGTACTGACTCTCTGAATAACTAAGTTTGAGAAAGAAAGAGATTGAACTCAAAGTAACTGATATATAGAGCAGTCTTTATTCAAATCACAATGTGTGCGTAACTGCTGTTAATAAACATGGGAAAGACGCTTTTAATCGATGCTATACCTTTAAACGATCATGTCGAAATCACCCACCAAACTGTTTAAATACTATGTTCCTTACCTCACAGGTGATGTCGAATTTAGCAATAGCAACTAGTTTTATCCTGATTGTACTATTAAGCCTGATAATGAAACTGTGTACACTTGTTGACATCTCGTATCAGTATCGTTAAGGGGAAAACAAATGAGTTATAAGTCTTTCGGCATTGTCGAGGAGTGTAAAAAAAAAGAAAAAGAGAAAGATATTTTTATCATCAGGGCAAAGACCAAACGTGGAAATGTTGTTAAAATATACGTTTTAGTGCATGTTACGAACATGAATTGGCATTACCCTATCTTTCAACTAGAAAATACACTCACTTAACCTTTGATCTCTTGGTGACCTTAAATAAAAAATCCACGCGTGACACCCAGCCTAGTAATGTTTGCCATACCAAAAGGAATATTTTTAGCATGTGTGCCAATTATTAACACTAAATGCCATCATTTGTTTTTTCTAAGCATTTTTTAGGGAAGTGTTGGTAGTTTACATCTCGTTCACTTCTGTAAGTTGTTTGTTATAGTTAATTAGAAAGGGGTGTTTACCGGAACAGCCAATTATGTTTATATAAAATGTTTAACTAATTTTTATTGATATAACATTAATGTGGATTCTTGACATATTTCTCTAGTTTATCACGTCCTATTGAACGTGTAAGTGCAACGCTCATAGAGGTAAAAATAAATTAGAGTGGACACGCATTCGGTTTTGGCGTCATTTCCATCTTACGTAGTTAAACGTATATTTTCTGTGCGTTTTTAAAAAATCTCGCTTCTGATGTCACATGAGTTGTTTATTTTCGTGTGGATCATGTTTTTCTTTAACTGTTAAAATGAAACTGTAACTAAGAACTAATCATGAGAAGACTTAAGTTTAATTTATGTGGATATTATTAGTTAGTATTAGAGAATTCGTCCAATATTGCCCAGTCAGCATGATCCGAATTACAGTGAAGTCATCCCAATATCTTATCTAAACGAAGCCATCCCAGTCAGACTTAATAATTGAAAATATTTTGTTATATTCATCATGAATAATACCACTGAAAATACTCATCTTCCTCATGGGAAAATAGTTTGTCAATGAACAGGTCTATGCACATAACATTTATTGATTTATGTTGTCTGGTTATGGTTATAGTTCAGTGAAAACTCAGAATGTCAACTGAATGTACCCTTGCCACATGTCACAATGGCAAAGGGAAATGGATTATCCTTTTACCGGTATGACTATATTATATATTAAGAAATTATACTTTTAGAGAAAAATCACCTTTAAAAACTATGGTAGTAATTCATTTACTTGGCGACATTTCGAGCAAACGTCCTTTTTCAAGGCAGAGACAAGTATATTTATATGCATGTGAAAGAGTGAGAAATCCAAACTAACTTACACTGGACATTTCTGACTTTCTGTCGTAAATTTTTTGGTACTAAGTTCCCAACAAATCCTGAAAGAAGGGAACTGTGGACTTTTCTCGTGAAAAGACTTGAAAGCTAGAAGCCTAAATATTAGGAATTGCTTTGCAGTGCCCACTTTACACCTGCTGGTCTTCACATGACTGGTCAAACGACTCGGCTACGTGATGGTGTTGAACCATCAAGCTTCGACTTGCCACAGCATTTACAAAAGGTATGTAAGATAACCATAACGAAAGTAAAATTTTCAAGTACAAGTAGGCTGATTTTTTTGGTTAAGCATGTTAAGTTCTTTGTTCGTTTACAACTTTAATCACTTCTACCTCAATTTGTGGCAGTGTGTGATCAACTTGACATGTATCTTATTTTGAGGATCCTAAGTGGGATAAGTCATTGAAAAGTCTTTTAAATGGTTTAAATGAAATAATACATTAACCAAGTACTAATATATTTCAAATTAAGTTTATTGACTTTACTTTGTTATCGTGATTACAAAAATACACAGGAAATATCACGTGAGTACAATAATGCAGAGGAAATAGTTATTGTACTATATATTCCTGCTGAGGCCGCAATTGCTGAAATAAAAAAATACGTATTATAATCTGGAGAGTAAAGATCGTTTAGTTTCTAACTTTATCGCCAAAATGTGTAAATACCACTCCCCAATGGCTCAGCGGTAAGTCTACAGGCTTACGACGCTAAAAATTGGGTTTCGATACCCGTGATGGCCAGAGCAGAGGTAGCCCATTGTGTAGCATTGCGTTTAACAGCAGCCTACCAACCAACTGTTTAAATACCTCCAATACGCACTACAAGTTCTGAAAAACCAGAACTTTCAGCTCGATGCTACAACTGGGAAGTACGTGATCCTCACCTGAGCAACATTTATTTAATGGTTGTAGGTAAAGTTGTTTGTACAAGAAAGCCGAAAGTATTAGTTGTTGAGAACATGGCTTCTGCTGCTAAATATTTGAAAGTCCGATGCCTGATTATAACAATAGAGGGAGCCCATCGAGCCACTTCAAACAGGTTTGTTAAACATACTTTATACCTGACTGGTCAACAACGATAAAAGTAAAAACAACACTAATAGAACACGTGATGTAGTTCATGTACGTGTAGTTACTATACGGGCCGCGCTGATAAAAAGACAACATGAAAATGTTTTTTTGTGAAGCGCAAAGCTACACAATGTTCTGTCTGTACTGTGCTCACCACGGGTATCGAAACCCGATTTTTAGCAGCGTAAGCTTGTAGACTTGCCGCTGAGTCACTGGGTGGGTGACATTGTGAGCGTTACAAAAAATCCACAAACAAACAATATCATTGAAAAGACCATTCCAAACTTTTACTTGTTGTTAAACAAATCTTTAAACAACTCTATTAAAAACAATATCATTGAAATGGTGTATTTAGATGTCTTACACTCACAAAAAAGAAACCTGTCATTCTATAGGTATTTGAAGAACTTAGACCATTCCAAACTTTTACTTGTTGTTAAACAAATGTTTAAACAACTCTATTCAAAACAAAATCATTGAAATGTGGCGTACCGTATTCTGAAGGAACGAAATAACTGTAACTGTTTACAGTATGTTATAGCATTCTATATATTTGATTATAAGGCATAAAGAGGATACACAGTGGCGTGATAAGTATAACTGTTTGCTCATTGATTTAACAAGAAAGATAACTACTTTGATTTTGATAAGAAAGTCACCAGACGATCCAAATTTCGCATTCGTGGCTAAAGGTCTACAGCGTATGCGATAACACAATATCTGTATACTTATATAAACAACGCAAATAAATGATTGGAAATACGTGTATAGTCCCTTAGAAGTTGATTTAAAATATGATTTGATAGCTGGAGGTACGAGAATCTTGTTGTGAAAACCTGCTTGTTTGTAGTTATGCACAAAGCTACACCATGGGCTATTTGTGCTCTGCCTACCACTAGGGGTCATATACAAAGCTAATTCATCATTTCACAATCATATTACAACTAACTATAATATTTACTTATCCGACTTTCTAGGTCTTAGATTGTTCTAAAACGTTCTACTGCGCTTCTCCCAAACGAACTGAATCTAACTGTTAGTCATTACACAATATTTCTTGCCCAGATTAATAATCTCTGTTTTAATCCCCATCATAATCATATGACAACTAACTATAATATTTACTTATCCGACTTTCTAGGTCTTAGATTATTCTAAAACGTCCTACTGCGCATCTCCCAAACGAACTGAATCTAACTGTTAGTCATTACACAATACTTCTTGCCCATATTAATAATCTCTGTTTTAATCCCCATCATAATCATATGACAACTAACTATAATATTTACTTATCCGACTTTCTAGGTCTTAGATTATTCTAAAACGAACTGAATCTAACTGTTAGTCATTACACAATACTTCTTGCCCAGATTAATAATCTCTGTTTTAATCCCCATCTTTTCATTATTACATCTCGTTTCTTAATAATAACTCTACAAAAGCACTCTTATTCAAATCCACAAGGTATTATTGTGTTCATAAAACAGTTCTTGTGTTTTATTATACTCACGAGAAAGTTCCTATGTGTATCGTACTCACGAGAAATTCCTGTGTATTATTGTATTCACGATGGAGTTCCTGTGTATTATTTTACTCACGAGGGAGTTTTTGTGTATTTTTTATTCACGAGGAACTTCCTGTGTATTATTGAGCTCAAGAGAAAGTTTCTGTGTATTATTTAATCCACGATTAACTGAGCTAAAAGAACAAAATGTCTATAATAGTAAACTCTCAGTTTATCATTTTGTTACAAATAATAGTATTTCTTATTAATCTAGATTAATGTGCCGGATTATTTATTTGAAGACCCGTGGTTTGTGTCCCCTTATGGCAAGTATATATATGTGTATATTTACATCGAGCTCCTCATTTTGGTGTCGTGGATGCATTATAAGTGTGACTGTCAAATTCTACAATTAGCTCTTACAAGAATAGCCCAAAAGCTGGCGGTAGGTGACTTCCCTATAATATATCATTTCAAAATTAGGAATGCCTTGTGAAGATAACGCTCAGGTGGCTTTTCGCCTAATCCGAAACAAACAATATTATTTAATTTCTGTAATAGACATTTCGTGATATTAGAGTAAAAGATAAATCATAAATCCAGAAAAAAATAATCTTACAACACCACAATGACATATATGTATATATTATATATGAAATATAATAAGATAGTACTAATAGGATATCATGTGTTAAGATAGAAATTCTAGAATATTATGTATTACATATACTAAGAAAGAGCTGCTAGTACGTTATGTATTAAGATAAGAGTTGTTGGGGGATTACATATTTAAGATAAAGATATTAGGATATTATGTACAAGATAATTAAAAATTGTTAAATTAAAAGGGGTAATAGGGATCGTGAAAAAAGTACAGAAACATGTTAAATCAAAATGCAAAGATTGTATTTTAAAGCCTACAACTATGGCCTCTAAAACGGTAAACAAATTAGGCTGGAAATAGTATCTACATTATTTTCTCAAGCTACAAATCCTTATTTTGACTTCATGTCTAAAGTACTTATCAATTTTAGTTGAGTCAAAATAAAGATTTATAGCTTGAGAAAATAATGTAGATACTATTACCAACATAGTTTGTTTATTTGGTTAGTAGCGAAAAAACAAACTGATAAAATCTCTTTCAAAAATCAACATCAAAGTAGTCAAATGACCTGCGCAGGAGTTTTAGTAGGATTGTCCAGGTTTGAATGAAATATTCATTGCCGTTTTTTCCTGTAGTCTGGTAAAACAAGAATAATATGAATAACAATAATATGAAGAACAAATGGATGAATTTTGTCTAACAATCGGAAAATCAACTTTTTTGCTATTATCAATATTTTAACAGCATTAGCCATTGAGATAGAAGGTCTTGAGAGTTGTTTCAAAAACAAGTCTGCTTTTTGATATGGTTTTTGCCCGTATGTTCTATTAGAATTTTTGTGAAATTCTTGGGCGATCCCTATTATACATGAGCCACTACTGTGCTTCATGATATTAAGATGGCGATTACATGGTTTTATGCATTAAGATGGAGTTGCTAGGACATTATGTATTAAGATGGAGATTCTAAGATATTATATACTAAGATAAAACTTCTAGAGTGTTACGTGCTAAGATATCATGTGTGTTAAGATAGAGCTATTAGGATATTATATATTAAGATAGAGATGCTAAGATATCATGTGTGTTAAGATAGAGCTATTAGGATATTATATATTAAGATAGAGATGCTAAGATATCATGTGTGTTAAGATAGAGCTATTAGGATATTATGTATTAAGATAGAGCTATTTTGTTCTGATGTACATAAATTCATCGGTATACAGACTTACAGATACGTTTTTTCTTTTATTTAAATACTGATATTGTGCTAAATATAGTTATGATTCATTAATCACTGCACTTTTTCACATACACACAAACTTAAGGAAGGAGGATGTGTGTATAAATATTACTATTTGAACTACACTCGAGAGCTATGTAACACATAAACACAGGCTTGAGGAAGGAGGATGTGTGTGTATCAATATTACTATTTGAAATACACTCGAGAGCTATGTAACACATACACACAGACTTAAGGGAGGAGTGTGTGTGTATCAATATTACTATTTGAACTACACTCGAGAGCTGTGTAACACATACACACAGGCTTAAGTAAGGAGGATGTGCGTATCAATATTACTATTTGAACTCCACTCGAGAGCTATGTAACACATACACACAGACTTAAGGAAGGAGTGTGTGTGTGTATCAATATTACTATTTGAACTACACTCGAGAGCTATGTAACACATACACATAGACTTCTGGAGGGAGGAGTTCAAATAGTAATATTGATACACACAAGCTCTCGAGTGTAATGTAACACATACACACAGACTTAAGGAAGGAGAGTGTGTGTGTATCAATATTACTATTTGAACTACACTCGAGAACTATGTAACACATACACACAGACTTAAGGAAGAAGGATGTGTGTATCAATATTACTATTTGAACTACACTCGAGAGCTGTGTAACACATACACACAGGCTTAAGTAAGGAGGATGTGCGTATCAATATTACTATTTGAACTACACTCGAGAGCTATGTAACACATACACACAGGCTTAAGGAAGGAGGATGTGTGTATTAATATTACTATTTGAAACACACTCGAGAGCTATGTAACACATACACACAGGCTTAAGGAAGGAGTGTGTGTGTATCAATATTACTATTTGAACTACACTCGAGAGCTATGTAACACATACACACAGGCTTAAGGAAGGAGTATGTGTGTATCAATATTACTATTTGAACTACACTCGAGAGCTATGTAACACATACACACAGACTTAAGGAAGGAGTATGTGTATATCAATATTACTATTTGAACTACACTCGAGAGCTATATAGTTCTTCATCAGATATCGTGTATTAATATCCAACAGTATTAGAAAAGGGCGGAGGTTCTATTTTTATGATTTTAAAGAGTCGAGTTTGAGTGATGATATTTTCTAATAAAAATCGATATCATATTTTTATCATTATTGGTTTTGGGGGTTAACTATCATGCTCACAAACGGCTAGATACGGTGAGTGGTAGTGAGATCTGGAATGTTGTGGATTCTAGCACCCAGATCCTATCCCCATATTGAATCTGTAGCTTACTCTCTAATTTTGCATCTGCTGTTTTGATTATGTCTGATAGACGAAATTTCTCCAATGCTTTTTTAATTGTTACGGCCGCAGACATTTTCACATTAAATTGATATCATTTTATATTGTTTTGTTACAGTTTTGCTGACCAGATCATGTATTTGTTGGCATGTACGTCATAATAAACATATTGCATTTTTACATAATTTTCTCGCCAGGACCGTGCAGACCTGAGAAATCGCATGTACGCCTTTGATTTAATACAGATAATTGTGTAATATATACGTACATGTTTACATACACACACACATACAAATACGTGTGGAAGGTCACGTATAACGACTCTGTTTACTGAGGCACGTGACTTACTTATGAAACTGTCAACATGACCAAGGTCACTAAGGCACTTTATGTATTACGCCTTCAACTGCTTACATGCTTTACTCTGTTTCGTTTGTTTACCACATAAAAGTTTGTATATATATTTATAAGGTGGGTCACTTCCTTCAAATAAATAAAACGAAACTACAATCAACTTAACACACCACGGTTAAGCTGTTTTGCGTGATCAAGGAATCAGTCTCACAAAGTTGAAATATTATCCATGCATGTGTCATATGGAACTCCTTACAAAATGTTGCATGAAACATAACACGGTTAGTATCCGTGGTATCTTTACTGGGGAAGTTCGCTTCAGCACTGAAAGTAGTTATATGTATCCGTCTAGTTATATCCAACTAGTTTGATATTTTATATGCTTTTAATAAATAAGTTACAATATGGTAAAAAAATTAAATAAATTATTTTCCTTTTTTTAAACCTATAACGTGAATTTTGAAAGTGTGTACATGAAGCCCTTGTAACAGTAAATTTTACTGTCTGATTTTGATAACAAACCCGGTTCAGTTTTCAATCTTCACCATGAATCGAGTGGTGACTACTATTAGTATACATCTTAGCCGTGTTTACTTTCTTCTTCTAAGTTATAACGTTATCCACTTATTCAGGAGATCAGGTTGTTTACAAGAATTATAAATCTACCTGTTTCCCTGTCTATCCCGTCCAGCAATCCAATGGGTAAATTCATTAATAATTACTGATAATTTGAAAGTCAGTCTGTAAGATATTTTATTTTACATTTTAAGGTATCGAAACTTCAGCATTTGGCAACTTTATAATAAATGTGTATGTTCTTTTATCGAAGCCTCTTTGTTCTTGCAGGCACAAAGTGCGACCGGTTTGAAGGAAAACAACTGTATTATATTGTGCTGTATATTAAGGTAAAACTGAGTTAACCTTAGAGCAATGGGTTAGGTCTACTTAACAACAGGAGGTTGTTAGAGATATTTATTACAAAATAATACTGAATCTCTGAGTAACCAAGCTCGTAAGAATGAAATAAATAGACTGGGCATAATGTAATGTGCAAACGAACAGTCGTTATTATAACATACTTAACATCAACATAGTGTATGTACATGTCGCCTGTCCTGGATAGGTAGCTTCATTTGAAACTGATGAGGCCGAGATCATCTACCAGACTTTTAAAATTCAACATTCCTTACATCTCAGATAACGACGGACTTATCCAGTGTGACTAGTGCTAACTACGATACTGGTTATTCTCATTCAAGCGTAAGATAGGCTATAAGCTCGAGATGCCACCTGTCCTATCATTGAAGTACTCCGCTGTATATATTTTTGCACAACGTGCAACATTACATCCACACCCACAGGCAGAACAGGTGTAATCTCAATAGAATGATAAGGAATAAATTCCGCTAGAACAACATCAACTTAACTTTCTTGTGCTATGTAAAAACTGCACATTCTCAGAAATAAATGATAAACGTAGAGTAATACTGTATTAAAATAAAAAGGTAGAAATGTATGATAGCTTTATATATCACACTTGTAATCAAAAGAACAAGAGCATGCGCGAGTTTGCCTGTATTATCAAACAAGACATTCTAAGAAAACAAAAACAAAGAAATTACTAGATTTGATGTATCGTAATTCTTAACTGATGCTAAGCTTACTGTCCAAATAAGAAATTTAATTCTAGCTTTAAGTACTACACAAATCTTGGAAGGATCGATGGGCTTCATCTCTGCATTTGAACTAGATTGCGGAGATCGGACCTGTGTTAAAACATAAGTTTTGTTTCCAAAGAAGCTAGTGTAGGGGCAGAAGCCTATACAAGTATTGGTACGTCACTAACAATAGTGATATACTATTAAAAATATCAGTACACAAAAAACTTTGGTAAATCGTTAAAAATATCAAATGCCACTAGGAATATTAGTATATACCACTAGAGCATCAATATACCACTTGAAATATGAATATACCATTAGGAGTTTTGGTTCCTCAGGAACTTAAAGATATTGCCAGTGGTATACCAGTATGGCACTGGGAATATTATTGCACTCCTGAGGGATATCAGTTTCCACTAAGGATATTAATGTACTACTAAGAATATAAGTTTAGAATTGAAAATCCATATATATATATCACTGGATATACATACATTTTAATATATCTTCTACCTACATAACTAGAGATCACGCTCACATTTCAGAGGAGTAGCTTCTTCTATTATAAATAGATGTTAACACTAGATCAATTGTTACAGTAGAAATGCTAAAAGCCATTAATAAGTTGCAACTTTTGTATATGGTTGAAACCACGCATTTGGTTGCTGTTGTGTAAAATAAAGCATATGTTAATAAAATAAAGCCAGTGTCAACAAGTGCTTGTCTAGTTAAGTAAAAAAAAAGTGCTTTAACCATAGGCGCTGTTACAGTCTTTACAACAGGTTTACCCTAAAACGTTGATAGCCAACAGAAAGTAAACCATTGCACTCTTCTTCAACATCACCAGCAAGTGTGCAGCATCACAATACTTCAAGCCACACAGTTTGTGCACCATCACCATATCTCAGGCCACACAGTTTGGCTGCACCATCACCATACTTCAAGCCACACAGTTTGTGCAGTATCACCATACCTCAGGCCACACAGTTTGGCTGCACCATCACCATACTTCAAACCACACAGTTTGTTCACCATCACCATATCTCAGGCTACACAGTTTGTGCACCATCACCATACCTCAAGCCACATAGTTTGGCTGCACCCCTAATTCCCTCACGCTCGTAGGTAGATTATGACAATAATTATGATGATCTTATACGACTTTTTGAATTTGTGAGTGCCACGTGTGTTTAATGAATGAAAACATAATTTCCTCCTGAATAAATCTTTTTATCACTCAAGCCCCTTGATTGTTTTTGAGTTCTCAAACGTAAGACAAACCTACGTGCAAGTAATTAAATTACAGATTACACATCGATGACTAAATCATCTAAAAAGTCTTGTGAAATAATTCCACATAGTCACGCCTAATCAAAAGTTATTTCTAACATGTGATTGCTTACGGTAGATATTTTTAGCAAATATAATCTTGTAGGTCACGTACATCAAACAAATGGACATTTCAGATCTCAACGTTTTGTAATCAGGGGTAATATGTGTAACAATAACATTACGAAACCAACAGATTAACATATGATGAAAGTGTACTCTGACTCATGAACAGGTACAGAATGATGTATTTTCAGAAGCTATGCCAACACTAATGATAAACCAATTTCAGACGGTGCAAAGACTAATTGTTCAAATACATGAAAACGCCTTACGCATACATGGATTTATTTCTAACATACTTGTGATTGCAAGTTGTTTTTTTGTTTTATTTGTTGTTAAGCACAAGGCTACACAAAAGGCTATTTGTGCTGTGCCCACCATGGGTATCGAAACCCGGATTTTAGCGTCGTAAGTCCATAGACTTACCGCCGAGCCATTGGAAAAGCTTTTTTGGTTGCGTATAGTTTATTCCAGGCAACAGAGGTCCAAATATCTGATTGAGAAACAATAGCTTGCAATATTGTTCAATGTAGATGTTCATGATATGTTTGTATGTTGCTAAGTGTAATTATACACGTTTAATATTATGTAGGTGTTACTAACCGTGGCTATGCATGCCTTGTAGCATGCTTCAATGTATGTTTGAATATGTAACTATGTACGACTTGTAGCATTCTTGAACTTAGGTCTTGCTAAATGTCACTATGTGTGATTAGAGGTACTAATGAATGCAGGTGAAATGAGGTTAAATAAAATGGAAGGAATAAAATGAACTTAGTTAAGTATGTTAGAAAGGATGAAAGAATCTTACTTAAAATATGGGAAGAAAAACTAGAGTGATCTCTATTAAACAGACCAGAAAAAGACTGATTAAAATAGTCATATTGAATACGTGCTAAAGTTATGGAAGCAGTTAGCAATAAGAAAAATAAGTAGCATGTGCATGCTGAATAGTAAACAGGAGGAAGAAATACACATGCATTGTATATGAATGAAGGTTTAGTATAAGAAATTCTGAAGAGAAACATAACCTGTACATGTTAGGAATATATATTACCAGAAAATTACATGTTGTGTTGGCATGATGCCATAAAGAGACATTAAAGAGGTTATACGACCGTGACCTCACTTTGGTCAAGATGGATAACGTTCTGCTTCACAACACTAATTGGAATTATACTATATCACGTAACAATATTGATTGATCTAATGTAAACATTGACTAGTTATGAGTGAAAAAATGGATGTGATATGAATGTAGCGAGAGAGTTATTAGTAGAAGAAACAGACTGGAAATGTATCAAATGTTTGGCCTGGTAAATAACATCACAAATCACGCAATTATTTCCAAATATTTCTTAGAACCCCGTAGGAAAATTATTTCATTCCTCATTAAGAGAAAAACTTATGATTAGCTAACAAGTTCCATCCAGTTCTCATCCACACATTTCATAGCAACTAAAACATATAAAGGTTAAACTAAAATTAGAGTTAAGTCGGTCAATTGAGAGTCAGTCAGTCCTGAACAGTCATCCCAAGTTTGTCAGCCCAGTCAGTCAACTGAAGTAGTCAGTTGATAAATTAAACAAAGCTTTGCATCTAAGTTTCGTAATGGTATTTAGAAGTTTATAGGTCACTAGAATAATTATCTTAAATGCCATGATACGTTATTAGAATAATATTGTACGTAACAAAATCAATAAATGCATTTTATTTCATCATCATAATCTTAATCACGGGTTCGAAACCAAACACCGAATATGCTTGCCCTTTCAGCGTCAAGGGTTATAACATGGCAACTCCGCAAGCCCCCATAAAGCAACATAGTTTGACAAATTTAGTAAACGTTTTATAGTAAATCAGAGGAACATATTGAGGTTCTTTCAGATGCTGTAGATGAAACAGCTTGTATCACAGGCCGTAAAGATTTAATTAAATTAAATTATGATATTGAATTATGATACAAACCAGATTTTTGTTTTTGTTTTTTATTGAACAACATGAGGTAGCCTTAGTTAAATCATCTTCTGCTTAACTTTATAAAGTTTCATTTCGTCAACAAGACCATGATGTTAGGCTTAGTTTGCATTAAACCTTATCAGCCAATGTAACTACTTGAATGGACAAAGAATATTGATGAAAAGAAATATAAAAATATATATCAATATGATGAAATTGGATTAATACTTATTACACGTATATATATATATATATATCAATATGATGAAATGGGATTAATACTTATTACACGTATATATATATATCAGTATGATGAAACTGGTTTAATACGTATTACACATATATATATATATATATATCAGTATGTAGTATATATATGATGAAACTGGTTTAATACTTATTATATATCAAATGAAACCTTCTGATTAACAATTTAAGAAAAGACAAAGGTAAGCATTTTTAATTGTGTCTTTAAAAATATATAGCAATAAAATTTCTGAATTTCAAAGCTGCGTATTCACACAAATCTCAGATATAAAAATATAAGATTTCATTTTCGGGATCTAGATAACCTGTAGATGGCAATTTTGAAGTTGCAAAAATATTTCATCCAGTAATTTTATTGGCACTCTAATAAAACAAGTCATACAAAAGGTGCGTCATATCAACACTCACCCAAGCTTCATACAGTTGAGGCATTTCGTTATTATCTGTCCACCATAATTACAGATCTTGCACCCTTGCGGTGATTAATGACACTAAGATACCCATCTTGAAAGCTAGCAAGATGTTCACTGCTGTTACAGGTTTATGATTTCGAGGTAATACACAGACCAGGTAGAAATCACATTAATTTAAGTGTTTTAAGTAGGATCAAAGAAGGAAACTGTGCAGTTGATTCAAAGCAAATGATTAAGAAAATTATAAAAGTGAAGAAAAATAGTGAAAATGCCTATGTAGTAGATTAGGACTTAGATAACGTTATTAATGATCAAAAGAAAGATGTAACAGTAAGTTCATTGCGAGATAAAGTATTATACATAAAAGAAATTGTGTATGCATTAGATCCAGGTGTGATATGCAGACAGTAGAAAATAGTGAAAATATAGTAAGTGTACCCCAAATAATAGTTCCACAAAGTTTAACAAAGAGCGTTTTGAGTAGTTATCATGATACTCCATTCGCTTCGTATTCGGCGTTTACAAGAACATATGATAGAATAACTAAGATATCATTTTGGCGAAGCATGAGTAAAGATACAAATAACTTAGGGGAAATATATATATTAAGTGTCACAAATGTAAGACTAGTTCACATTTATGGAACGCACCAAGTTTAATTATGCCATTTCAAATGATAGCCGTGCATATTTTAAGACCTTTAACGACGTTGTGTCTTGGAAACAAATATATATATGGTAGTTGTTTCAGATTATTTAACAAGATTACCAGAGGTAATGCCTTTGTTTCAGATTATTTAACAAAATGACCAGAGGTAATGCCTTTGCCATATCAATAAACATAACTTTCAGGGAAAGGTTTTGTAAATCAAGTTGTGACTGGACATGAAATTCCACACTATTAACTGATTTGTGGTATGTGAATATATTTAATGTAGTACTTATTCTAAGTTCATTCTTTATTCTATTTGTGTGCAGATTTCACATAACATGTGCTTGAGAAAGCTTTTAAGTTCCTTCTGTTCTGACTGCCTTTCTCCTTCTGTCATTCTTTGGAGATAGTGCCTATTCTGCCCATAATGGTATTGCTGCAATACTGGAAGTTGTGTAAGAATGTCGACAACAGTGTCTTCCAATGGTAGTTCAAACGATATCTCGAGGTTACGACCTCCCCTATGTTTCAATGGGATTGACAAAGAGTGACATAGGTAGTGCACGTGTCCTGAGAATATAGTATCATATAATTTAGTGTATAATATCATTATTTCTTGGTTAGCTCTCTCTCAAGCTAAAGACCTACGTTAAATTAGTAAAACTTAAGTCCTTTTATTTTAAACAGTAATACTCTCACAAGTTTAATCTGTAAGAGTAACATTAAAGAATTTTCATTAAATATATTTATTAATTGTTAGAAGAATTTATGGAGTTAGCTATCTAGCAAAGGTGTTGTCCTTAATCCTGTGATCTTTTTTTGACTAGTTTTACCTTGGATTGCTGACTCGTGATTTGAAGTGTTCGATAAGGTCAATTTGCACCAATAATTCCCTAAAAGTGCAGTCAGCCCTGAGACTCATTCCAAGTTCTTCAGCCCCGTCAGTTAACCAAAATAGTCAGTCGTTAAAATGGACGAACCTCAGCTTCTAAGTTTCTCAATATTCTTATGAAGTCTGGTATTTTGAAGTGTATAATCATTAGAATAAGTACATGAAATTTAAAGACCATGATGTATTATCAAGGTAACATTACTTGTCACAGAATCAATAAATGTATTTTACTTCATCATCATAAATGAGTCACTGTTTCTTTATTCTGACGTAAACTTTCTTGAATTGGTGATTTGTGCGATATCATTGTCATCCAATAAAGGCAAGTATAGCCATAATTTATTACACCTTACACTGGTGTAATAAAGTATAACTATACGTGCCTTGTACCATTCGTAAAAGTGCGTGTTGCTAAGTATGACTATATATATATATATATTATAGTTATATCTTTCTCATTTTTATTACATTTTACTCTAGAACCTTTTTATCCGAGTATTATATACTGTGAAAAATGGATCAACGTCATTTTCCCACATCTTAGGTGCACTTGATGTTATAGAAATATGTAGTAAAACCCCACTTTCCTAAATACTCATACAAAGCCACTTTCCTATACTGTGTGACCATGTTTGTACGAGTTTTAATTGGAAAGCCAAACATCATATAAATTATGGCGCAATACCACATGAAATATGAGGGTGCATAAACCTTGACACATCACTCTACATCATATTTCACTTTCCCGAACTTTAGTTTCTCCAGTGGCATACATAAATATTTGCCCCCCAGTGGTACAGCGGTATGTCTGCGAACTTACAACGCTAGAAACCGGGTTTCGATACCCGTGGTGGGCAGATCACATATAGCCCTTTGTGTAGCTTTGTGCTTAACTTCAAAAACAAAAAAACATAAATATTTCGAAAAATATATCAATATATTTCATTCACAGAATGAATAGCAACAACTAAAGAGAAAAATATAGTTGAAAAATAAACTTAATTTTTTCATTCATAGGTTAGTCTCCAACAGGAAGACATGATTATATATATGATGTTGTTCTTTGTTATTAGACCTACACAAAGGGCTGTCTATGCTCTGCCCACTACTGGTATCGAAACCGAGTTTCTAGCAGTGTAAGTCCATGCCGCTGTACCACTGGGAGGCGTATACATATATATATATATATATATATACACACATAGATTAGAGAGAGAAAGGCGGTAAGGTACTGGTATTTTCAACCTGAACAGCACCTTTGAGACGCAAAAGCTGAGCAATGAAGGAGGGAACTAGTTAGTACCATCCGCCACCTTTGTTATTATTCTTAACCGAAGAGCAAGACAGATTGTCCCAATTATAATGACCGTTACAGCTGAAAATGCGGAGTGTATTCAGCAGCATATCAGATATTAAAACTTTTGATCCCCGCCCTGGCACGATAACGTTCATGTTACGCCGGACATGAGGAATGAAAACAATTATAAATCATCATCAGATCTCTAAGATGGTAGAAGAGTAACCTCGCTATGAACTTATAATAACGTAATCTTTCATCTCCAAACTGTAAGCTAGAAAGGAAAGGTATTTTGTATTCACTATTAAAAAAACAAAAAAGAACATTGTAATTTACAGCTTTAATTTTGGGTTTTCATGTTACGATATGTTTGGAAAACGACGTTTGACAAGTTGGAAAGTCAAGAATAGATCTTTAGAGAATAATTACAACTTCTTCGGCTGTAGAATACAGCTAAAGCAAGTTTATTTGATTACTATGATGAACTGCTTTGCCAACATGCATTAAGAAAAACATTTCCAGTAATAACTATTTTCTACTGTTTCAAGTCCATCAATCACTCAACTATCTCCGAAAATAGCGCCTCCTGGTGGATTCAATAGTAAGCTTGAAGGCTCTTATCTCTAAAACTCGGTGTTTGATACTTGCGATGGGCACTGAAAAGACAGTCTATTGTGTAACTTTCCTCTTAAAAACAGACAAACCGAAAATAACAACCGGATATAATTCAAATGTAAATACAGACATTTTCTTTTGTTGCCCGTAAACAGTTGTAGTGAACATTTCTGTAAAAGTAATATGGCGTGCATATAAAAAGGTATTTGAATGAGTATTTCAGTTTTAAAGTTTTAGAATAAGTAGTCAATAAAAACAAATAACTTGTATTTTGTTATCGATTTTTATAAACTTCATTATTTTCAAGATTTGAGTATTTTATAACAAAACAAAATAATCTTATTTGCTAAACATGGCTATGTATTTAAAGCCATTAATTCAATATTGAAAATAACAATATATTTTACAAAAGCAGTTATTTATTGAAACTGACTATTTGTTTAAAGCTATGCTTATTTGTTGAAATTGATTGCCTATTTAGAAACATTATGTTTTGTTGAATCTGATTGCCTATTTATAATTTTTTATTGAATATGATTCTCTGTTTAAAGGCAGTCTATATCTGTTGAAAGTCTGAGGGCTTATAACGCTAAAAATCGTATTTCGATACCTGCATTGGGCAGAGCATAGAGAATCTATTGTGTAGCTTTCTGCTTAACAACAAACATACAAACAGAAGCAAAGTTTATTTGTTGAAATTGTCCATTTAAAGAAGTCTTTATTTGATTTGTTAAAACTGACTGTTTAAGAACAATGTTTATTTGTTGTTGTATACTCAAATACTGTGTTTATTTGTTGAAATTGATTTCCTGTTTAAAAAAGTATGTTTGTTAAAATTGCCTACCTGTTTAAAAAAGTGTATGTGTTGAAACTGCCTACCTAATTAAAACGGTGTTTAATTGTTAAAACTGACTACCTAATTATAAACAGTGTTTAATTGTTGAAATGGACTACCTAATTAAAAACAGTGTTTGATTGTTGAAATTGACTACCTAATTAAAAAAGTGTTTGATTGTTGAAATTGATTTTCCGTTTAAAAGCAGCGTTTAGTTGTTGAAGTATATTGCCCGTTCGCAGAATGTGATTTCTTTAAAAATGATACTACATTAAATTGAAACTAATTATGGAAGCTATCTTATTTTATTAACTATAAGCCAAATGTTGTTATACTATCATGACTATGAGAAGAAATACTTCCTCGAAACCATTATATAATGTACTTCATCATCGGATTAAATATTAGCTGTATCTTCTAATATCAATCCTATACAAAAGCGCCATCTACAATTATGAAAAAAAAAATATATGCACTAATGAGTTTTCTAATGAGAAAACCGTAAACGTCATTTTAAAACAAACTGGTTTCTGTAAATAGTATTAACACCAGTTAAAATGGGCTGTTTTAGGCGTATCATAACACATTGTTCTTGATTTAACCCTGGCGGCGGCTTTTATTATAATTCTAGACCAGCTGCCCTTTTCCTCCGTATAGTGCACAGAACACAAGAACACCACCTTTACATAGGTAGTTTTCATTTCTTAGTACTGTCCTAAGGGCAAAAAAAAAAAAGAAAAAAGAAGTAATAGGAGACA
>NW_013667371.1:11877-13625 GCF_000517525.1 Limulus polyphemus | reverse complement strand
GAGAGGGGTATCAGATCCGGTATGAACCGGTATTAGAAGAGATTTAAAGACCATTTTTTAGCTTGTCTCTATTAGGGTTATGTGAGGGGAATACGTGATGTGAATAATTGTTAATATACTGCTCTGAAAAGAGCTTTGAGTATGGTGCAATGCACTGCTCCAGACTTGAAATTTTAACTTCTTGTTCTTGCTTGACTAGCTTTACGAATTTTTCAGGAAAATATTTGTTTACCAGTGCAATTTAAACTTTCTTTTTTTTTTTTTTAGGATGCACAGAATATACAAGTAATGCGCTAGTTACATCCCAACATTTAGTAGCATCAGACTGATTTCAATACTTGAGATTAATCATTAGATAATACATATATAAGACATGATTAAGAAAGCACTTAAACATCATTAGGAAAACCAGATTGATATAAGAAATCCCACTCTATGCAAAATTAAAAAAACGCGAATGGTCTAAAATAACGCACTCTTTGTGCGCTTTTAGAAAAACTTGATTGGTCTAAAAAACGCGCTCTATATGCACTTTTAGAAAGACGTGATTGTTCTAAGAAAACATACTCTTACTCTTAAAAATATATATATAAACTCACACATCAATGTTATTAGGAAAAAAAAAGGATCAATCAAATGAAACTGTACTATTAAACTGTGGAACTTTAGCGACACAAGTCCTTACTTAATAAAACTGGTTTATTCTTTCCGAATATAACTTTACGATACACTTAATTTCAACAATCACGCTAAAACAAACGCTATAGCAACGAATGTGCTCAACTTCCATAATACTCTCTGACTGCAGATCAATTACCCACTGTCTACACACACATTATTGCGTCACGTTGTCACCCTCTTATACATATACCAGACTACCCTATATCTAGTAATCTCCCGACTATTCCCGAAGGTTCGAGAGGTGGCGTGACACTAGTCACGTGACCTCGCTGACGCAACATTACCATTCCAAAGAGTTGTATGTGTTATTTTGAATTGCAAATTTGACTTTGGTCGTAATGATCATTGAATTGTTGGAAATGATGTAAATTTTTGATGCACCTAGAAAAGCTTTAATTAACTAAGGTGATTGTACGTCGCCCGTGATTTGTTTGTTTGTTTTTACTTCACGCAAAGCTACACGAGGGCTATCTGCGCTAGCCGTCCCTCACGTGCTCGACATCAACAATACTCAGTTCAGTTACACACTCTCTGACTGCAGTTTAATTACTCATAGCCCCGTCACGTTGTGACCATCTTATATATACCAGCCTACCCCAATCTAGTAGTCTCCCGATAATTCACGAAGGTTCGAGAAGGACGTGGCGTGATAGTAGTCATGTGACTCGCTGACGCAACACTGCCCCCTCCTTAATATTGTTCGTCCCGAACAATAACCACATATGATAAACCAATAACAATTAACAATAACTTAATTAAAATGTACAGAATTACAAAGACAAAATTACAATTCAACAAAGTCTCTTAATTTTACGGGACGTATCTTCTTCCGTACTGGTCTCCGTCTCATTGGCTTCTGCTTCATGTGGGGTTCATCCGCTTCATCAGTAAATGTCCCATCATCGGTAACAGTCACATCAGTGGTAGTAACTTCGCCAAGAGCTTCACCGTTTCCCTTCTCAAAACTGAGTAGAGTTTCTTCTTTGATGGTGGCTTCTTCAGGTGGCACGTCTTCGGCAGCGTCATTTGTTCTGTTGTCCACTTCGTCCCAACTGAAATGTCCTGGA
>NW_013667371.1:0-10977 GCF_000517525.1 Limulus polyphemus | reverse complement strand
CCTCCAACTTGTTTCAACTTGAACAGATTTGCCACCTGTTGGCAAGTCTATACACGACATTTATTTATTATCAATAGAATGCTCAAGGGCTTAACTCTCCACTTGAGAACGGCAAAATTGTTGACTCACTAAACAGGGTCAAATTTCCCCACTCCTCACGAGTGTAGTCACTTTAATGTTATTTCTTGGGTAGTTAACAGTTAGAATAAGACATCTTTCAATTAAACAAATATTATAAGCCCAGCCATTATACTGGTGTTTATATTTTGCTATCAATTTAATGATCAGCGGTATATACTCCCCGCTGTGAACAGAGCATAGATAGCTCATTGCATATCTTTGCGCTAAAACAAACAAAACCAAAATAATTTAAGACTAGTTTCACTCTCTAATGGCAAGATAGTGCAAATATAATTTGATTTATTCGAGGGTTTTAAAGAATATGTTAACGACAAACCAGTTCACTTTCATTAAAGGACGGGTTCTGTGTGCTAGCAGAACAATTTAACACACTCCACAACTGTCTACCAACATAAAGATATAACAAACTCCACCATCGTAAGATGACGGGTTCTGTGTGCTAACAGAAAGGTGTAACACATTCTACCATCGTTAGACGACAGGTTCTTGGTAATGACAGAAATATTTAACACTCCACAATTGTTAGACAACGGGTCCTGGGTACTAAAATAAGGATATAACACACGCATATAAACTTAATTATTGTTTTTTAATTGATGGAGACATTTTATATCCAAAAAAATATATGATTTGAGCATTTTTATCCGTTAAAAACTTTCAACTGATCCCACAAATTATACCATCCCCACCGATGGGACCCATATATTTATTGTACTTAGTTATTTTATGTTTATGCGTGTTGTATCACTCAACGTAAATGACTTGCCAAAAATCTCGGAAAAAAAAAAAAAAATTTTCTTTATAAACTAAATAGCACCCACATCAGTAAATAGCTGGGTTTGTTGCACTATTGATGGAATTCTGTTTAATTGTTCTTATATTACTCCTAAATTATTATAGATCTAGTGGCCGACAAATTCGTGAACCCGTAAGAAACTTGGACCATAAATAGTTTAGAAAGATATCGACAGTCTATAATTCTAGTGTGATATACTCGTTAATTAGGCCTAACTTCTGTATAGTAATTATATTTATTTAAATTAATTTCCATAATTGTAATAAATGTTTTCCAACAACCTGTACAAGGGTTTTAAAAGCATTGCAAAAAGGGACTAACTTCAGAACTTTGAAACAACTTGTAAAGGTAAATATTAAATAAAAGTTTGTGCTGTGAGTGCGTATACAGGATAGGCTTAACTGACTCGTGATGATTCACAACGAAAAGTAAAACCGGGGAACTTGCCCACACACCTTACGTGTGTGCGGGCATGTCAGTACATGTAAAATTCCGAGATCCACACTGTTATAGTGAAATAACTGCTAATAAGCATATAATAAAACTGACAATCCAATTTATGGGATATAGGTTTTATATAAAGAACTAGTTAAAAAACCCGGGTGAGTAAAGTTGGCAAACTATTTACTGACACACCACACAAAATTAAAACCAATGCTCAAAACCTGCCTTACGTTCCAACATAATCTGGTGTCTTTCTCAGTAGACACTTAATTTTGTCTGGAGTGTCAGTGAAAAAACACACAAAAAAACATCGCGAAGAATATATATTACCTACGTTCTATGTACCTATACATCAAACGCTTATCTTGACTTATAACCACAACTTTCCATAATAGGAGTGTTCAACAATTCGAAGAATCAATTTCATCATCCTTTTTTTGTGTTTGTGAAAGGAAGTGAAGGTAATTTCATATATTTACTGTAGACTGAGGACAGTGTAATAGTGAATACAGATGACCATTTTTACTTTATATTTAAATAGTCAAGTTTCTAGCGTTATTGTGTAGTTGCAGCATAAGCTTCTTACTATGTTCAAAATTATACATCACAATTGAGTAATAATGATAAAACATAAAGTTATGATTCTTTGAAACCTTTCCTGACTCATTAAAAAATAAAGTTTGTTCACAAAAAGCGAGTATATGATTATTAATGATGTTTATTAATCGAAAACGGGTAAATGATCATTAATAAAGTTTGTTCACAAAAAGCGTGCATATGATTATTAATAAAGTTTGTTCACAAAAAGCGTGTATATGATTATTAATGATGTTTATTCATCGAAAACAGGTAAATGATCATTAATAAAGTTTGTTCACAAAAACCAGTTAAATGATTATTAATAAAGTTTGTTCACAAAAGGCGTGTATATGATTATTAATAAAGTTTGTTCATAAAAAGCGTGTATATGATTATTAATGATGTTTATTCATTGAAAACGGGTAAATGATCATTAATAAAGTTTGTTCACAAAACCAGTTAAATGATTATTAGTAAAGTTTGTTCACAAAAAAAGTTAAATTATTATTAAAAAGGTTTGTTCACAAAAAGCGTGTATATGATTATTAATAAAGTTTGTTCACAAAAAGCGTGTATATGATTATTAATAAAGTTTGTTCACAAAAAGCGTGCATATGATTATTAATAAAGTTTGTTTACAAAAAGCGTGCATATGATTATTAATAAAGTTTGTTCACAAAAAGCGTGCATATGATTATTAATAGTTTGTTTACAAAAAGCGTGCATATGATTATTAATAAAGTTTGTTTACAAAAAGCGTGCATATGATTATTAATAAAGTTTGTTCACAAAAAGCGTGTATATGATTATTAATAAAGTTTGTTCACAAAAAGCGTGCATATGATTATTAATAAAGTTTGTTTACAAAAAGCGTGCATATGATTATTAAAAGTTTGTTTACAAAAAGCGTGCATATGATTATTAATAAAGTTTGTTCACAAAAAGCGTGCATATGATTATTAATAAAATTTGTTCACAAAAAGCGTGTATATGATTATTAATAAAGTTTGTTTACAAAAAGCGTGCATATGATTATTAATAAAGTTTGTTTACAAAAAGCGTGCATATGATTATTAATAAAGTTTGTTTACAAAAAGCGTGCATATGATTATTAATAAAGTTTGTTCACAAAAAGCGTGTATATGATTATTAATGACGTTTGTCATAGAAAACAGATAAATGATTAATAACTTTGACAACCCATCAAAAGTAACCATCTTGTGATAGGATCATGCATGACGATACGGCTGTAAATCATGTTATGCATAGCAAGCGTCGTTAACATGGGAACACAGAAACGTCACGATGTCCTTACTCGTGGTCAAACGTTCTTACATATCTACATTCGTATACGTTTACAAAATCAATGCTTCCCCCATAATATCTTTTATTAACTTGTTTTGGTAAGCGAACATTTGTCATGAGGCATTTTTATCGGGATTCGAATAAACAAATTTAATCGAGCCCTATTATACATCTGTATTTACCAAACATATTCTTAGTATCTTCACTCCTCCTGGAATAATCATGATAAATAACGTGACATCCAAGTGAAACTTTGCCCAGAGGGGAACAACCTGGTGCTGAAACGTGTCATGTCAACATACACCTCACCTGACTTTCACAAAGACACGTTGGTGGTAAATTTCCTGCTTCCATATCGTTAACAGTAGCTTTTGTATAAAGTTACTAAACGTTTGTGTGAATAATAGAGCATCTCATGTACATAGCCAACTCAATCAACACTGGGGATGGAGCATTTTTATTTAATGCTTGAAGGCGATATATTTTATATTAGTAGTAATAACAAATTCTTTTATGCAGATCCCTATCTACTGGTTAGCGAGATATAATTATTTTATGTACTTTGTAACTATGATGGTAACTTTGAAATAAGGCTGTTTACATCAGAAAACATCTAAACTTCCTCACGTCTTCAACAGCCTAAAGTTACAATATTAATAGAAGAAAATCAATGGGCGTATACTACTGGAAAGAGAGAAAATGAGCTGTCTATAGTTTTTATTAATACATTTCGTTTTATTTTAACTAGGCAGTACGTTAAATTTAGAAGCATCACCACAAACCATACTAAACTCATATTGAAGTATGTTTATTGAGTTACATCCACTTAAATATTTTTGATTAGTAGAGAAAAAAATGAGATCATAACGTTCGTTCTGTACAAACTAAAAATTTCACTCTGAAGAACTAGCCCATAGCTTAAAAAAGGGACGTATTACTGAACAAGAAATTTGGTGTAGTTTAAATGTTCTTTACCAGTAAAATCGTTCTAAAAACTGTAACACAATTCTGTTTAGAATAGTGCCCACCGGCTTAAATCTGAGATACACACTTTCTAAAGCATATCAAAAACATTTAACGATCACTGTTTGACAGCACAGCTTTTTTTAATGAAAATTTAAATGTTTAATAAAGCTGTCTCCTATTTTCTTGCTTACGAGAACATACTCCAAGTACGTTTACTGACGTATCGTTACTCTGTCTTCAGTAAAATAATGTCTTCTTTTGAAAAAATGTATATTTTTAAAAGCAAATGCAGTAAACTGAGTAAAGAAACGCAAGCATGACATACTAGAGCTACAGAAATTAAACGTAGATCGGAAAAGCCGACTAACACGAGTAGTTCGCTCATTGACCATATATATATATATATATATATATATTAGTTTTAAGATTTGCAATAATTGTTTTTTCATTCGGTAATTTTTCTCTTCTTGAATTCGAACATTTTCGCAGTAATAAGGAAAATGGGTTGTATACACCACATAATAAAATGTACCATATTGATAATTGCTTTACACGTCATAACCACAGTGACTCTTTCTTCTATTAACCCTTTCGCGTACAGGCATTTTGCATTCCTAAGAACCAAAGAAACTTAGGAAATTTCAAAAAGTATGTATTTGTTTAGTATATATTTTATTGAAGAAAGACCGTATGTCAGCAGATTCTGTGTGAAAACCTTTATCATACTAAAATACGCCCATATTTCAGGCACTGCAAAAGTAATAAAAAAAAAACAACTAAAAAAGTAAAACTTTTCATTCAAAGTTAATTGTATAAACCCGAAGAATTGACGCAATTTATATCTAAATCCAATATAGCGTCATATTGTGTTACTACTATTAAAGTCTATTAACTTCATCTGTGTAACTGTCTTATAATGATATACTTAACTCAGGGTTTAACAGAAGTATTTGCTGTATTCACTGTGTTGGTATAGTGTTTTCCCTACATTTGTACAGCTTACATTTCTTTTTGAAAATATAATTAACTTGGTACTTGTTAACAGAAGTATTTGATGTACTCACTCTGTTATAGTATTTTCTTTGCAGCTGCATAGATTGTCTTAACTTTTAATGTTATAATTATTAAATTAGCAACAAACACAACCATGATGTTTTCCTTCTTATTAGTGTAGATGATGTCACTAATAACAAAATACTAATTATTTTGATGTTTTCTGTTATATGTTCATTAATTTGTAGCTGTTATGAGGTAGTTTAAGATAGACAAAGAATCATATTTTTTAAACACTTTAGGCAATGAATTAATAAATTTTTTGAAGCACCAGTTAATTTATGATTATTAAAAACAAAAAAAATTTCTCTGACAAATATTTGGAAGGCACCTATTCAGGAATTCAATTAAACTAAATCTTTACTAGTAAAACTGTGTTCTTAAAACTTAACACGAAAAATAAAGTATTGAAGTAAATGGCTCACCTCTTTTCTTTAAAGAATCTAGAAAGTGTAATAACAATGTGCCACAGATAACTGTGATGTTTACATGTTATAACATATATATATATATATATATACACACACACACACACATATACACTATTTTCTTACTGAAGCTGTCATATTTTTTTACTGATGACATTTAAACAATGTTCACAATACTATATCAACCTTTCCTATAATAGTTTAATGTATGTGAGGTAAGAGCAATTTCTTTAACTTTTAAACCCTCATTTTTGTAATAGTAAAATAATAGCTATTACAATCTTAATTGCTGCTCAGACAGCTCAATTAATTTGACATAAAAATATTTGATCATGGTGTTTTATTAGTTGTACTTTGTCCTTAGAAATAAAATTTCTTAGCCTTTTCTTTCATTAAGTAAGAATTCCATCACCAAAACTAAGGTATAAACAGTTATGTCACGAGATGACAGCTTAACAAATAAAATTTTTCACCGACTGTTTAAACTTTTCTGAGGGTTAAAATTTCCTGTACATTTTACAAGGAAAAACCAGTCTATTTTAATATACACAAAAGACAACTAAAGGTAATGACTCAGTATACACAGTATGGCTACATTTTGGTAAAATAAAGACTTTTACTATGAAAATTATCCAACTTGTTTAGATGAGACTATGAAAACACACGAGTGAAAACATGATTTTTAGAAATGTAAAGCAGACATGGTAAATTTAGAAAATTATTTTCAGTAATATAAATAAATTAGGCCACACAACATTTCTGCAACACCACAGGTTATTTCTTTATTGTGGTCACTGTACAAAAGTTCATGTAAGAACATTACTGTACAGACAAAATAGATTCTAACTTTATACAGAATTTTTTGTACAGTATAATAACCACAGATAGGAAGAATTTTTCAGACGTTGCTGAAAAACATGCACCATGCACATTTTCATAAGTAACTCCTTCATGGCATACCAAGGAATCCATTGAGAAATAGGAAGCTTTGAAAAAAATTGGTATTAAGAGAAAGAACAAAACAAAAAATTGCTTTACAAATGATTATAACTTAAGACCTGTTTACAAATGAAGTATCCCAGAACAATGAAAAGGTATAGCTAAATATGCATTATCAATTCCACTTTTAAGCTAGAACAAAAACTTCGGAAAATTCGATAGAATTTAATTTAAAATTTGGAAATTTATACAAAAAATGACATTTATTTTGAAACCAAAATTCATCAATCAAGGATTAATAATTAGATAACTGAAGTATAAACCAGATCCCGATGGTCAAAAACAATGTAATAATTTAATCAAAAAAAACTTTAAATTAGATATCAATAAAACCACACACACAAAATATTAAAAATTTTAAATGCAATGTGCATTCAAACAAATGGCTGCTGAGGAGCAATAGAGACACACTCAACTTGTTTATATACACTTTTCTATTACCAAGTTTTAAATCTTCACAAAATCTTGGCACTAGCTTTCCAAACAATGGGGCATATTATTTTTATTATTACACACTAGGCATTTTCGCTTGATATCTTCCAAACCCAAGCATGCTTCTTTAGCAGTTTTGTCCAACACATTTCTTTTTACAAAAATGAAAGAAATTCTATTCCGATAAAGAACATGGATATGGGAAAGAGTTACTCATCAATATACTTTCAATTTAAAACATGATAAATAAATGTAATACAATTGTGCATATCAGTCATTATTTATCAAAGTTTATGATAAAAAAATTATTTTGATCACAAAAACTAATTCTTATTTAACAAAATATGACATAGTCTTACTATTTCATACTTAAAGCTTTTCACAATTAACTTACCAATTATTTTGATTCAAGTGAACCAAAATGGGTATCTAGCCTAAACTATAAACATGTTAATAATAAAAATTCATCAGAAAATGGGCATACTTTAATTCTTGAATAAAATGTACAGATAATTTGTGTCTTGTACTCTAGACTAATGGTGAAAAATAACTATTTCAACATGTATTCCAGGTAGCACTTAAAGGCAGTTTCATAAAACAAATATGGTGATATTACAATGCAGCAACGAATGTTAAAGTGTAATGGTCCCTGAAGTGTTGTACTAGAAAAGCTTATACTTCTATGATCATGATTTAAAATTTACAATATTTAATTTTGACTCTATAATACATAAAAACCCATGAAAAAAAAGTAAGAGAGATCACAATGGAATAAAAATATCCGTTGTGAACAACAGGAATATCTGGCAGTCAGAATGAACCTTTAGCTGGAAACATAGGCTGCCAGCTGTTCAAGACC
Source organism: Limulus polyphemus (assembly GCF_000517525.1). Lineage (NCBI taxonomy): Eukaryota > Metazoa > Arthropoda > Merostomata > Xiphosura > Limulidae > Limulus > Limulus polyphemus. Next base: position 2,975 of record NW_013667371.1, on the reverse strand, counting down.
CATATTTCTAGGCTCTAAATGAAACCCATTCCAGCCCATACTGCCCCTGATATTATCTTTACAACTAGCTATGGGGAATTTGCTCAAGCTCGCAAAAAGAAATTGATTATTAGTAGGATATGAAACATTTCCTTCACTATAACTACTCATGCCTTTAGTATTAACCCTACAGTCCAAAGATTCTGATGAAATCTGATGTTTACTTCCTTCAAAGAGCACACAAATACTACCATTTTCACCGATTCTGTATGACACTTCCAACGGATCAATCCACAGAGAAAGCTCATTTGGAAACACTTCGCGAAGACAGGCTTCATCAAGACCGCAGGCTTTACCAGCCCTAGCAATAACTGGATCCATTTTATGATTGATTCGGAGACAGCGGTAACCAGATCCTTTAAAGGGCTTGTCTGGAAACCAATGTTGTTGATAATGGAGCTTCAGCATAATCTCCAGGTGGGTCTTAAACATATCCAGCTGGTTAGAATCAAGGGAATTTCTAAGTCGTAACAGATTTGTTAGAAAATCAGTAGCACTCTTAATCTCTTGCTTCATCTTAGCATTCGGTTCCAGTGGAAAGAAAAATCAATTTCCAAAATTCAGCCACTTTTCGTAAACGTTAAAATGCTTAAAATGATATTTAGTAAGTTTTAGCCTTATCGTTAGGCTTAACCAGAAACTAGTGAACTTAACAAAATGGCGATCGTTGATTGCACAGTACAATAGACTATTACTACAACTAGACACTACCTTTGTGCACGTTTTGTTCTGATTCTTTGGTTTGTGAACTCTTGAGAACCCTTCTAAGATCATAAAGGTTTGTTACTTAGGTATGGAATTACTATCTCCAATCGTTTAATAATGGACGGTAAATAAATAGATCTTCACTACTAGCAATACACACAAATACGACACACATCTAGCACATATATCGTTTCAGCTTCTATCCGACTCTTTCTAAACTCTGTGAACGCTTATGACGTCACCTTCTATATCCAATGAAGTTCTCGGTAAAGCTTGCTTCGCTTACCCTCTACGTAAGGTACGCGGACGCTGCTAACGCATTTAACCAATCACGTACAACTCTAGAATGTTTGCGAATTTTATGACGAAGAGGCTAGAAGTGGTCAATAGTACCAAATTGTTGAAACTTCGTATTTTCCTCTAACAGGTGCAAGAAAGTGAGATTAATATGTTAAATCCATATAAAACGAAAGCACCGTCTTTCATTATAATAAACCTAATATAAAATAATAATAATAATAAAATAAAAATTCTACAAATATTCGTCGTGAGCGAAATCAGCAATCAGTACGTAAGTAAACTACGTTACAGAGAAATCTACGGTGTAAATATAATTAAAACTAGAATAAATGAAAATTTGAACCCATGTTGACATATAAGGTTTTTATAAATGTTTGCTCATTACATTTCGCGTGTTAAGTCACTGCATACAAATGCCCAGGGGCCAGCGAACAGTTATTTTATTTTCACACTGCAGATGACAAAGTGCTGCCCTATTCAAGACTGTTGCGGGTTTAATCAACGTGATATCTCAATGTGGCTGCTGTAGTTTCTACGATATAGTCCAAAGAAATTTTTCTCGTCACGTTATCGTATTTGAAAAAGTTACTTTTCTGAAAATACGAATTATGAATTTGTATCAGGATTTTTCTGGGTACCAGTAATTATAAATAACCAACAGATATTACCATATTTTGCATGAAAAACAAACTGAAGTAAATTAGGTTATCGTTTCCATGCATTGTGGTCAACATATTATAGAGTTACAAATGAAGAATGTATACTAACTTTGCATTCTGTTATCTGACCTTATAATTCTGAAGAGTATTGTTTAGATTACTGTACTGAGAATTAATGCTTGGTTGAAAATTTGTTATTACCACAAGAGCATAATGATGATTCTCTTGTGTTTGTAAAACATAATAATCTGCTGCATTAACAAATAATATGTGTAATATTTTTCTACCCTCTACACGTTAAACGTAAGGTTGTTGAAGAAGTTTTGTCCACTTTTTGTGTAAAACATTTTACAGAGGAATGGTAGGATTCATTTAGAGAAAAATTCGTTACCACACTGTTATGTATATACGTTATAGAAATTACCGGTAGGTGGGAGGTGTTCGCTGTGAAGTTATAGTTGAGCGACAGAACAAAGCAAATGACTGCCCTGTACTTGGTTGTGTATTCGCCAGAAAAGTTCATTCTTACAAAAGAATAACGGTTTGGGTAAATCAGTCACGATATGACATATGGCGAGGAAGATAAAAGTAAAAGCTGACAAGCTTTACGTTCCAGGCAGAACAAGCAAGTTGAATTAACCATTAAGAAGAGAAAAATAGTTGGCAACTGAAGCTGAAAATATTACTGCTGAAAGGGGTCGTACAGAGAAAAGAAAAATGACAGGCACTATAAGATAAAAAATTACTTCTTGTAATGCCCATACACAAACCTGGAAAGAATATTGTTACGTCTCCGTTTGTCCTTACTTAATAAAACTGGTTCATTCTTTCTGAATATAACTTTACCGATACACTTATTTTCAACAGTCGCTCTATAAAAAAGTTTTAACAAGGAACGTTAACTTCAACAATACTGCAGTTCAATTACTCACTACCTACACACACATTGTCTCGTCACGTAGTGAGCGTCCTATATATATACCAGACAAACATATATCTAGTAAATGCTAGGGCATTCACGAAGGAACAAGATATTTCTAGAAAATAGGTGGCGTGACACTAGTCACGTGACCTTGCTGACGCAACACTGCCCCTCCTTAGTATTGTTCGTCCCGAATAATAACCACATACAATAAACCACTAACAATTAACAATAACTTAATTAAATGTACAGAATTACAATCACAAAATTACAATTCAACAAAGTTTCTTAATTCTATGGGACGTATCTTCTTCCGTACTGGTCTCAGTCTTGTTGGCTTCTGCTTCATG
>NW_013667370.1:194399-243474 GCF_000517525.1 Limulus polyphemus | reverse complement strand
CTATATATATATATATATATATATATATATGTAATATTTCTTTGCTCTGCTTTGTTCATATTTGATCTACTTTCTACCCCTATTTGGCCTCCCAAGTTTGGCTTAAATTACATACTTTAAAGTATTGATATTGCTAAGATATTAACTTATAACCTCCAGTCTTCTTCCATTACTGAGCTATAAACCAGAAAATCAAACCCACATGCCCTGCTGTCACATCCTGTCTTTCAAAAAAATGTCAATAATTCTCTCTGAAATTTGCTATTGGATTATTTATAACTAATAGAAAGAGAAAATTTTAATTGACTGGTTTCTGTATAAGGCTAGCTTCTTCTGACAACATTTTATTATTGGCCTACAATTTCATTGTTGATATCACCAAGATCACCACGACATGTTAAAGAAATTGTTTTAGCACACTTATGGCTTAGTTAAAAAGCCAGTTAAATTATAATAGTTTTAAAACAGTGTTTTTTTGTTATTGCATGTTAATATTTTGTGTTCTAATTTGCATATTTGAATTTTTAAAAATATAATTTTACATACTATGAAGAGTTCTACTTTCAAATAGTGTTAAGTTTCAATGAGACAATAATGATTGACTGCAAGAGCTCATGTGTAAGTGCCAAATTTCTTGTTTTTATGTATTTTTTATATATTGTTATCAAAGTAACTAACATGTAAAAAATTAGTAACTTATTTTGTTATATAAGAAAACTTAATGAAAATAAATAATTAAATACAAAAATTTATGTGCAAGGTGTTCACACAAACTGCTTGTACATTATGAAATTTGATCATAACTTGAGCTGTTCTCTCGTCTGGTGATTTATTGCTTTGTTAAACTATTATCATAGTTAGACATGGTTCAAAGAGCAATAAAGCAATAAACTTAAATGAAAGCATTTGTAAAATGGTTAGAGGCCTATATCTTTTATGATAAATGATTGAAATTATCTATTACAATCTGCAGTCATCTAGAAAAAAAATTTACTTTGGGTTTTATATTTTTCTACTTTTGCTACAGATGATATCACTATAGTTAATGCTCGGGTAGAGAAAATAAGAGATAAGGTATAAAGTTTTACTGAAGAAAAACTTGTATTTGTTAGTGAGGTTCTAAAAGTTATGCAAATAAAATATGAAAACTGTAAGATGAAAAAAAGGTATTTTTATTCTTTATGTGAAAATAACCTAGCACTCAGACTAGGGTTTGAGTCAGGCTGACTTCATAAATTCATGGATAATTCTTTATTAAAAATACTTTCTTTAAAAATCTGATTTTTTTGTGTACAATGGACGTTTGATGTTTACTAGAAGCTTGCTAAATTTTACAAAGATACAATTACTAAATTCGGAATTATATTAAATATTAATTCTTCAACATGGATTGGTTGTTTGTTTGTAATTAAGCACAAAGCTACACAATGGGCTATCTGTGCCCTGCCCACCACGGGGATCGAAACCAGGTTTCTAATATTATAAGTGTGCAGACATACTGCTGTTCCACTGGGGGGCTCTTCAACATGGATTGGTCCATCTTTTGCACATAGGGTTAACCTACTTATTAATCTGTATTACATAACCATATCCTTGTAATAGTAAAGCAATTTAGTTTAATTTCTAAATAAATTATTTTATATCAAAATTAACATAAAAATGACTTAATTAAAGAGTACAGTATGTCAAGAATGATAATCCTACTTTTGCAGTAACAGCAAGAGAAGTGAAAGATAAGGAAATTGAGGGCATTTTTGTATGCCTGCCTGAATGTGCATAAACTTAATACTGTAATATTTGTTGAAATATTTGTTTCTAATAGGTGTTTTTTTTTTCTTTTGAAGAGAATACAGATAAGTTTTTGTTGTACTCTATAAACTGGGAGATCAGAGGTACCGACCTTGATCCAGACAATGAAGAAATAGAAGTTTTGACTCCCATTCCAAAAGTGTCTGTAGCTGCAGCCATTGACTTTGGTAAGAGAATAGTATGTAAAACAGAAAGAAAAAACTTCAATTTTCCAAAGATTTAGAAATAAATCAGGAATACAGTCTAATATGTGAATAGTTTTGTTTGTAGCTAATTTATTTATCTTTCTTTACATTAAGTTTTGATTTCAAGGTTGTGCAATTGTAATCATTTGTATGAATACTAATACTTGGCTCTCAAAACTGCATCTGAGGGAATAAATTTTATAATTGAAAGATAAACATTTTAGTTGTAAAATTTGCTTTTTTATCTTTTAACTGAAGATTTTTCATCTCTATACAATAGACTGTTTGATAATTTTTTAATAAAGAGAAAAACTGTAAGACACAAAATGTTGGTCTAGAAAAATTATTATTTAAATACTTTGATAAATATATTCTTTAGCAAAGTCATACATTCAGGTATGTGATTTGAATTCTATTTACAAAATACATAGGCAGTTGTATGGTCTCTGATGAAAAATTTTCTAATTCTAGGGTGAATGATGTATTTCCTTTATATCTCTGAGATAAGTTTTTGAAAAATTAACTTGGCATCCTGAATCTTTAGAAACTTGTAATTATAGCATATGAAAAGACTCAGGTTGAGGTTACTTTGGCTTCTGACTCCATCCTACAAATAAACAAAACAATTGACCTTACTTCTAAGTAGTTAGTTTAATATATTTTGTATATGTAAAGATGACCTAGAATTTTGAGTATAGAAATAATGAAATGTGAGTGTTCATTATGCTGTAAATCATTCTTTTTTTTTTTTAACTTTTACTTGCTCATTTTCCTCTTGTCAGCATTAAATCTCTTTAAGTGCATCAACTGAAATTGTTTTAAACTTTGAAAAATATAATAAATATATAAATTATTTATACAAAATGTTTAAAAATTTAAGATTGAAGATTTATAAAATCAGTGTTTTGACATTTGCATTACACGTAAAAATTAAATTCTAAGCTTACTGTTACTTAACACATTTTTTTTCTATCTGAAGTAGAATAACACAGACATTAAAAAGAAAGAATTAAAATTCTTCAATAATCTTTAAGACAAAATGTATATGGACTTACAGGTACTGTTGGAAAAACTACTGAATTATCATAAAATTACTTGTTATTTAAAAAAGAGAGAATACAAAATATATGTTTATTTTTAAATACTTTCCCAACAAATATTGTATTAAACATATGCATTTTAGCATTTGTATGCTCATTTTGTTAGGGATATATAACAACATGGGGAATATCATTTAAACAACAAATTCACAAATTGACTTGTTTCTTTAAATTACCTTAAAAATTTGAAAAGAGGGTGGAACCTATTATTACAAGCAAGTAATTACACCACAGAAAGATATGGGACTTAAAATGCAAACAATGGATTTTCTATAATTCAGCTATGCAGATTTGAAAAATAATTTTTTTTATCACATAAAGATTTTTTACAAATCGCTAAGAAAAAACAACTCGGATCAAATTATTATTTTTTTTACTACAATTAACATTTCTTATTATTATGTTTGTTAACAAAACACAAACATACTGAAGAAAAGGGAAGAACATTGATGTCAAACAAACATGCATCCTCATTCATCCTGATTTTTTGTGAAAGCTTCGTTTTTTAGTCTCGAAACTATGTATTTTGGTCTTTCTTTTAAGTATTGCATTATGACATTTTGTGAAATATCTGTACTTGATGGAGAAAAATGGATATCATTTTCAGATTCAGCATACAGGAATTACTGTAGAACATGTAAAAATTTCAAGACAATAAAACCATTGCAGGCCTGCATAATCTGTCTAAACCTTTCCAGCTTGGTATCTTGTAGTTTTTTATGAGAGCAAGTTATATTACTAAGATTTTAAAAAAATTGCCTTAACTCTCTCTCCCCTTCCACTCACTGACACAATAAAACCATTGCAGGCCTGCATAATCTGTCTAAACCTTTCCAGCTTGGTATCTTGTAGTTTTTATGAGAGCAAGTTATATTACTAAGATTTTAAAAAATTGCCTTAACTCTCTCTCCCCTTCCACTCACTGACACAATAAAACTATAACTGAAGTTGAGATTCAAAATTTTGTTTTCAATAAACTAATAAAAAAAATCCAAGCTACTTATCCTAAGTTTGATTTTTGTCTCCTCAGTTGTAATTTTTGGGGGAGTAGAAATATAAACATCTCACTTAAATAAATATAACTTGTCAACATATTAAACATGGTGGAAATCTATGATTTGCATATGCATTTGTTGCTTATTTTTTGCATACATAGCTTGAAAATAATAATTTTTTTCCAGTTTGTTGCATCAAAAACTATAAGCTTGAATCATCATCTTTTTTTGGCCTGCAATGCTGTTAAGTGTTAGTTTTAATGTTTTTTAATTTAATTTATTTTCAAACAACAGTAGTGTATAGTAGTTTATTTGTGCCCAACAAGTTGTGATTTGGGGGTGGGAGGAAATTACCTCAATAACTCAGAAATGTTTAAAACTCAGCATGGCTTTAGCCCCATATGTTCTGAGTTTTCGAGGGATTACTGTATTCAACAAAACTTATCTAGAAAATAATTTACAAATTCTTTAAAAAGACAAGAAATAGGTATATTTTAAAGACACATCACAGCAAACTTTAACATTAATTAAAGTTAGATAACATTATTTAGTGCATAATTAAAATTTTGAGCCCTCACATGTCTTTTAATCAAATTTTGACTTTAAAAAGTAAATCTGAAAAAGGCTAAAAAAATATTACAAATTGTTTTTTTTCTTGAATTAAAAGGCCATTGATAAATGGCAATAGTTTTTCTTCAATTATGCCAATTTTGATCTTAATATTTTAGTTACAATTGACATTATGGCATTAGGCCCAAAAATAAGGGCATTTAAAAAGAAAGTGTTTTTTGGGACACCCTAATATGTCATCTTCAAGCAAGACAAATACTATCTATTTATATTAGTTTTAAAATATGATATTGTAAATTATTTTCAAGAGATGTGGGTAAAGCTGTAAAAAACAGTAACTTGAGAGAGCTGTCTTGCAAAGTTGTTTATGGCTGTTTTCGTTTTGTTTTTTGGTGTATGTATACATATATTTTCATGGTATTTAATAATTCTTTTAATTAATTAAGATGTACCAGTGTCAAACAAGAATGCTGATGCTTTAAACAAGCATGCATCATGTTTATTCGGTGTTGCTAGAGTTGGATTATGACATCTGCTATTTGTTTCTTCTAGATATGGAACATATCTATTGGGTTGACAGTGAAGCTGGGAGTATCAGCCGAATAAAGCGAGATTTAACAGGGAGACAAACAGTGGTTCATGGAATTGACTCTGTTGCTGGTATAGCAGCAGGATTGGCAGTAGATTGGATTGCAGGTAGATGTGCTTGTCTAACTTATAATATTTGCAGCTTAGATGCAAATAAATTTTGTTTTAGTTGTGATAACTGGCTCATCTAGGTTTATTTTATTTATTAAATGTCAAATCTGGATTCTTAGTTTAGGTTCACTTATTTTGTTAACTTGCATATTCTGTTGTCAAGATTAACATTATTAATTTGATACCACAGCTGGATTACTGGCTTTGTTTGTTTAGTAACACAGTTGGATGAATGGTGGAGTTTGTTAGTTTTGTAACACAGCTGGATTACTGGCTTTGTTTGTTTAATAACACAGTTGGATGAATGGTGGAGTTTGTTAGTTTTGTAACACAGTTGGATGAGTGGTGGAGTTTGTTAGTTTTGTAACACAGCTGGATTACTGGCTTTGTATGTTTAATAACAGTTGGATGAATGGTGGAGTTTGTTAGTTTTGTAACACAGTTGGATGAATGGTGGAGTTTGTTAGTTTTGTAACACATCTGGGTGAAAAGAGTAGTTGTTTTTTGGTAACACATCTGGGGACTGATGTAGTTTTATTAGTTTGCTAACACAGCCGGGTACTGTTGTAGCTTTGTTTATTTGGTAACACAGATGGGTGTCTGTAGCTTTGTTTGTTTGGTAAGAAATGAATGATTAGTGTAGCTTTGATTAGTAAGAAAGCTGGGTGACTTTTGTAGCTTTGTTTATTTTGTAACACAGCAGGGTGACTGTTGTAGCTTGTTTGTTTGTCATAGGTGGCTTGTGTAACTGTGATAACACAGCTGAGTGACTGTTGTAACTTACTCAATCTATAATAACCATAAAAATATGGCTAGCTCAGATACCTAATATCAAAGTTTATTTAGCTAATAAGAATTGTAGAGCTGAGTCAGACATTAATCAGGAAAGTACATTTTAACATTACTGTAAAAATTGCTATACAATCACTGACATAATGTTAGATCTTGTTACCTATTAATCAACTGTCTAGAGCTGTTAGACAACCAGTTAACTTTATTAAAACACTATCATCAAGGACATGTGAAAGAATTCTAATGAACAGATATCTAACTGTGCTACTTTGTGATCGGTAATGTATTGCTACAATGGACTACATTTAACGTAATAATAGTGTATTAAAGGTGATAAAATTCAGTGTGCTACTTGTTGATCAATAATGTAATGTTATATCAGACTATATGTAACATATTAAGATATTATAGTATGACAAAATTCAACAAATAACTATATCTTATTGTATTTCAGTTGTTTTGATATCAAACACTATTTAAAAATGCATATATAACTCTTTTATGGAATATTTTGAAAGTAAAATGAGAAAATTTAAAACCTCAACTTTTATTATAAAATGTTTAACTCGGAATTGTATGTGAATATTTGCTTCCAACCTGTGATATTACTGACATTTTTCTCCTGTGAATTAGTGTATTATTTTGAACTTTGTTGGTTATTCTGTTACACAGCCGGTTACTATTCCTTGCTTAGGCTGAGAAGAAGACTAACAAGTGTCAAACAAGTAATCTACAAAAAGTATAATACATGTTTGAAACATAATAAAGTGTATGTGTGTAACTCATCAGGCTGTTTATTTTTAGCTGTGGCATAGCTTCTCATAGAATGGCTCTGAGTTTTTTGTGTTTTTTCAATTACAAACTCACAGCTCTGTCATCTCTTGACCAATTTGAGATCTAATTGCAGTTTCAATTGATGTATTTGACCATGCCCAAGGTCTCATAGATCAATTTACTCTAATCCTGCCTAAAAGAATTTCAATTTGAAGGTAGGCTGGTAGAGATCCCAATGAGTAATAAAATCGAATCAGGTATACGCTTGGCATTGCTGGCACACAAAAATATAGCTAATAAAAATGAAAAAAAGGTCTTGTAGATAAATTTGCTCTAATCCTGCCTAAAAGAATTTCAAGTGCTGCAGTTATTGAGGATTCCTTCTTGTTTCATGTTATATTTTCACATCACATTTCATCCCCCATTGGCTCAGTGGGAAATCTAAAGGCTTATAATGTTAAAAACTGGGTTTTAATACCTATAGTGAGCACAGCACAGATAGCCAATTGTGTAGCTTTGTGCTTAACTACAAACAAAAAAACACATTACATTTAGTTTAAGTGTTAAGACTCCACCTTAGAGCCTAAGTGAGATGTTGTTAGTTGATTTTCAGTCTATTACAGCCTTGTGAACTTATTTGTATGATTTAGCCCTCTTTGACAAACTGTTAGCATTTGTACTTACAATGAAACTTTAATATAGTGTTAGTTTGCTTTAAATGTAGTGTCACCACAAATTGAATGGTTGGCTGGAGTTTAATGGCACAAACAAATTTAATGTATGATATATAAGTGAGTGTGGTGACCAGATATTTTTTTAGTAACATGACTACCCCATAAGGTTAAGTAAAATTCAATACAAAATATAACAATTTCAAAATGTCTTTACTGATATAAGTAATATGAACAAGAAATGGTGGTATAACTTATTTATTATCCCTTAGGTATAAGAATCATCTATGCTGTTATTTTAATCATTATTTAAAGAAAATAGTGGGATTATCATGATAAAATTTAGATTTATATGTACAGTGTAAATAAAACATTAAAGGCATGGATGTATGAAAAATGTTTTGAAAGCTATAAGTTAGTCTTAACACAATTTGCATTAAACCTAACAGTGCGGTAGTTAAAACATATGGTAATATTGGTTCAAGTGTAAAATGAACTTTGAAAAATTTGTAAACAGTTTTATTCACAGGCAAGATTGATATGTAGTCTTTGATATTTCAGATCCACCTCCAGAGATCTTCATAGTTAAGTATCAAAACACAATGACTTGTTAGGCTGAAAATGAAAGAATTCCTTGGAATGTTAAAGAAACCCAACTTAATACAGAAGACTATCACTTTTAATTGTGATGGAAAATGTTTCAAGAATATTGAATTGAATGCTATCTTGTAGAATTTAGTTATGATTGAATCATTACACATCTATGATTTAAACTTGGTACTAATGCACTGTTACTGATAATACAGATACAAAAATCTATGTGGTTGGTTATGTTTTGTTTTTCTTGAATTCTCATGTTTTATTCAGTTTAGAACTGTCTTGATTATTAGGATCCTGAGTCACATGGTTGTATCTATACTTAAATTCTTGTGTGCTCAGAATTTTTTTATTGCTCATTCTACTTTGACAGTTTGTTTGATACACAGTATTGGAATTTCACGTGTGCATTTACAAAGAAATATAAGATTACTTACAAGAAAAGTTATATACGAGTTGACAAATGCAATCTAATACTGAAAACAAAAATAGTATCATTCCACTTTTTTCTTGTCATGTTTTTTAACAGTAAGAATAGAAAATGACAAACTTCTTTATTACAAACAACAGATATACCATTAGTTATTTGATTTGAACTTCACTGATTTCTTTCATAAATTACAGCACTTAGTATATCAGTGTCTTATGTTCAGACAAGAATCAGAAAGACTTAGTATTTATAGTAATAGAACTAGTTCTGTATACATTTAGAAGGATTATTGGTATATTTAATGGATGGATAAAAGATATTTGAATTTACAAAAACTAGACAAAGATTAGATATAAATATTGGATCAAAAATTGATTTTTTTTCAACAGCAGTGTACATGTTTATACAATTTGTGTGCCAAGTTCTATTAAATAGATTCTGATGGTCATGTCAAACCTAGCTACCATGTTGTTGACTGTCAAAGCTCTAAATAATTGGTTAATAGATGACTGAGTTGAGCATTTACTCTAACTTTAAGTCAGTGGCTCTGGCATAATTTTTATACATGGAAATGCCAAACTCAACTGTCTATACAAGTGTATCAGATAGAAAATATGTAGCTACCCCAGAGCCACTGACTTAAAGTTAGACTAAATATCAGTGTTCCTATTAAACATTTTTGGTGATAGTATTTGTTGTAGCATTGTGGTTATTGACTGACACTGATATAGATTATTATTACTAGCAGTTTAATCATTTGAATTCATTTCTGTTATGTCTTGTAAAACTAAGGATATTGCAAATGATATTTGATGTAGTTTTCCTATTTTTTTCAGGAAATATCTATTGGATAGATATGTCCTATGATGTTATCGAAGTGGCTCGTGTTAATGGTAGCAATCGTTATGTGCTAATATATGAAAACCTTGACAAGCCCAGAGTTATTGTAGTTAATCCCTTGAAAGGGTAAGGCTTTCCCTTTTCTGTTTTGTTTTCGTAATAGTATATGTTATGCAATGTGAATTTAGTTGCCTTCAGTGTGTTTTAGTATTATTTCACAAAGTTCAGTAACTGTTGCTCTAGATGTTTTATCAAAAAAAACTTGACATGTGCACCTCAATCGAAAAAGAAGATAGCACTACCCTGCTAAGATTGTTTCAACAACTCCTATTTTGTTGTTCAACAATGAACATTATCAAGAGAATCAAGGACTTGGCATGGGAAGTCCTCTATCACCTTTTATCTGTGACATTTTCATGGATGACTTTGAAAACAAAGTGTTCAACAAAGTAGAATAAAAACCATATTTCTACACACATTATGTGGATGACACTTTCACTGTTATACCCAAATTATGATAATGCTGTATTATATAACAGACAAAAGAAATGGTTATCCCATCCTTTGGTATTAAATCATATTCTGGGTGTATAGAAACCTGAAGTAAATTTGACATTATTATTTTTTTAATATAAATATTGGAGGTATTGCACATACTTTAAAAATTGCTAAAATGGAATAGGAAAAATCTACAATAAAATACCATTCCAGCACTGTTAACGTGGCATCATTAAGTACCTGATGGCCCTACATTAATGGTAGTGAAAGGTAATTTTTTGTGGTTTTTTTTCCCTATCCAATTTTTAATATTTAATAGTGCTTTTGTCATTGTTTTTGTCTGTGTAAGTGCACTATGTCAAAAAGTATTTGTTTATTCATCTGATGTGAATAATAACAGTTCTTTTCTTAAGTCATTTGGTATTAAAATTTTTACTCATAATTATTCATTCTTTTTAATATATTTAGAAGAATTTTCCTCTAAATTTCTTTTATAAATTGAATAAAAAGTGTTTAATCCAAATTTTGTCCAAACTGGGTGATATTTAAGTACTTGAGTTTATAAAATTTTAGATAAATTTGAGTAATTAAAATTTTTTCAGATATTTGTTCTGGAGTGATTGGGGATTTCTTCCAAGGATTGAACGAGCCAACCTGGATGGTACTGAAAGAACAGTGCTTGTCAATACCTCTTTACAGATGGTTGTTGACTTGGCCCTAGACCTTGAGAAAGCCAAACTATACTGGTGTGACTCCCATACTGACACCATTGAACGTATTAACCTAGATGGAACTAAAAGAGAAGTTGTTCTCCATGGTCAGGTGCTGAAAAATGCTCTGGACATAACAGTATATGGAAGCTACTTGTACTGGACAGACATGTAAGTTTAAGGAACCAAATAATCTATATATATAAAACTCAAAATCTCTGTTTGTTTATTTGCTTATTTGTCCACTGCTTTCACTTTGCAGGACACACTTCCCTCATGTGAAGGTGCAAAACAACAATTTTCTGTTGATGTACACGTCTATCGATTGCTAGCCTAACCAGTAATTTTATTATTAATATGTTTGACATTGTTGTGATTCTACGCACACTTGACATTTTTTGGAAAATTTGAGTTAACATTTACTTTAGAATATAGCATTAGAATAGATAGGCCTGTTTAGTTATAGATCATTAATTATAGATCTACTAATACATCATATATTTAACCTCACACAGAAAAGAAATGAATGCAGAATTAGAATGTCGTGTGTGAAATAGTAAACAGTAGGCCTAGCTTATAAAATACAATTATGCTGTTTACCATAAAAGAAACTATGAGAAAAGTGTAAGGTTTAAATTATAATACTTATTGGGTTCAATGAAATTAAAGTCAAGTCAGCATAACTGGTAGAGTGCTTGCATGAGGTAGAAGATGGGTTGAACCTGGAAATTTTTTTTTTAGTAGCATTGGAATAGATTGGTTTATTTAGTTATAGATTATGAATTATATATCTACTAATACATCATATATTTAACCTCACACAGAAAAGAAATGTGTGCACAATTAGAATGTTGTGTGTGAAAAACCAAACAGTAGGCCTAGCCTATAAAATATAATTATTACTGGGAACATGTTTTTATCCCATGTATCTTATTAATTCCAACTGATCTCCCCTTTGAGTTAAAAAGCTTGCAGTTCCCAATTATATTAAGCCCTGTGATGTCAATCGAGGAGCACAGGGCCAGTCTCTGAAAGTAGTGGGGCTTGAATTGACGTCACCCTGTTTCTCACATGGACAACTCTATGTTGGATGCTCAAGAGTGGGGAACAATAAGGGCCTATTTATTCTTGTCAGTGAAGGAAAAACAAAAAACATCATTCATAAGGAAGCCTTGATTTAAAACAGATTTGTAGTTTATTTTCAAAAATCAAACATAAGTTGGTTTGTTTTTGCATTTTTTCATAAATTTATATAATATTTTTTTACTTATCAAAATATTGAATGGGGAAACAGAGAGAGTAGGTCTTTTTTTTCAAAAACCTTTGCAACATTATGCAATGCTGCTAGTATTGTTATAATTTGGCTTTAGAATTGGTTTATTTTTTATATAGACTGTTAAACAAAACATATTCTAACTCCACTTTCACTTGCCTTTAATCCTTACTTAGTAAGAAATTGTTTTATGTAAACAGACTCCTGCTGCATAACTTACAAGTGTCAATAAATACCAGTTAGATCACGTGATAATCTTTAATCTGTATTTTACCAAAAATGGAATGTCCTTGATTAAAAAGACCTGTGTATCACCAGTATTTTCTGTGTATTGTGATGTTCTTTTTGCTTAAGTTATGACAAATAAAGCCAAAACAGCCCAGTTTTGTTACTTAAAACATAGGCTTATTTAATTTATTCTTGCCAGTTAGTACATGTTTTCCAACTTATGAATTTTAAACATTCTGTAAAATTGTGTTACCTTTTTCAAAACTAGTTATAGCTTTATACTTAGTGTATTTTCAGTATTTATTCATTTGCAGAAGGCAAGGTGATAAATGCTGATATAAACAACACAAATGCATTTAACATTTGTTTCGTAACTATACTATTGCTGTCAAAGGTTAATCACTTTCTCCTTCAGTATGTATGAAAGTTTAAGAAAGTTATAAGATCACATAGAAATACTTTAAACAGATTTGTTTTGAAAATTCATGAGAAAATAATTATTAGTTTTTTTTACTCTTTGTTTTGCATAGAATTAACTATAATAAAGTTGTTTTAACAATTAAAATTTTCTAAAGCTGTTGAATCTTAAAATAAAACTTCTGTCAGTGTTTTTCTTCATAAATTACTCAATATTGCTGTTTTTTTTTACTCTTTGTTTTGCATAGAATTAACCATAATAAAGTTGTTTTAACAATTAAAAATTTTTTAAAGCTGTTGAATCTTAAAATAAAACATTTGTCAGTGTTTTTCTTCATAAATTACTATAGTATATTTGCTATAGTAATTCATACAGTGGTTTGGCATGATTGCCTGAATAATGTAATTCAAAGGTTAGTGAATACTGAAGCAACTTCTTTGACAATGTAAATGAGGTTTTACTTTTGTGATGTCAGATAAAAGTGTGTTTCTGTTAAGAAATTATGATATTTTAATTAAAATATTAATGAAAAATATGTCAGTATCTAAGCATGCATGCTTGTTATTAACATTAAAGGTGACTGTAAAGTCGCAAAGACTTTTGATCCATGTCAAAGTTAGTGTAAAATGAATTTTTCTTTCTGTTAATGCATGAAGTATTTCATAATTTGTATTTATTTCCAAATTTGGTAAAATTATAACACTTTTTGAAAACAAACATTGTTCTTTCATTTGCTCTTGAGTTCTTAGCAAAATTGATTTTTAACAAGTTGTGTGTGAGAAGTTTTCTATTTAAAATTCAGTACAGCTGCATTTGTGGTGTGTGTGTGGAAATTTTACTAAAGTGACCAATCAGTCTATATTGCAATAATATAATATTTGAATTTCTAAATAATTCCTCAGGTGTTATTGGAAATAATATAGTAGAAATGTATAGGTCAAGATTTATACTTTACAATATGGACTTTCTGTAATGAAATTTGACTGTTCTTGGTACAGAGTCAGTGTTCATAAAAAATTTTGTTTATATTAACAGAGGAAAGGGTTCCATAATGCGAACAAAGAAGGATTCCAATGAATCAATTATTTCCATGAGGAACAATCTTGGGAATTCTTTGAATGGTCTTCAGGTATTCCACCAGAGAAAGCTAGGAGGTAGTTCCATATTCTAAACATGTCTACAACTTATCAATAACTAATATTCAACCATTATTTTTTTATATATTTATATCCAAAACAATTCATTCTCATTGAGTATTGATTTATCTTGGTTTTGTGTCTTTATCAAACAATCTAGATTTTATAAGAGGATTAGCATATAGCCTGTCAAAAAGGATGTGGCAAGTACTACCATTCCCACCCTATAGCATACCCTAATCTCACATTTCATAGCTAACTCAAATAAATAAATCTTGCGAAATCAAGCTTGACCAACAAAGAAGCAGAAAAGTGCAGTCGAAGCAATCAAACATCAGTAACTTCCTTTGCGAGCCAAACAAAATGAAGATCATTCATGAAATGAATTTGTGGCATATTTATAGAACAATTATTTGTAAAAATCGGTTAGGTTAACAACTTCTGATATTTTGAAAAGCCAGTGCATTTTGGTAACACTACATTCCAACAGTGGCTTTTATGTATAACCTAATATTGTTGTTAGTCTATGTACTGAAAGTATAAAATGAAATTTATAGACACCAAAACTGGAAAAATATATGTTGATTTCTTAACTTAGAGCCTTCATTGATTAAAGAAGTTTTTTGATTAAAAACATTAGTGCTCTAACAGCAAATAGTTTATTTCAGAAATGATTTAAGTTTAAAATTGAATCGATATTTTTACTTTCATGATAAATTTTATACACTTGACTCTAGGCTAGGTGATCCCAACACTCACTATGTTTATAAAGTTTCACGACACACGCACCCTCATGGCCCCCTTGCATCCCTGTCACTAAAATCTTAATGGGCAGACAGTAATTGAACTATTCTATCTGGATAAATGCATTTTGGCTTTTGTGACTCCTCCCATTTCAAGAAATCAAGCGTGATGTGACACACATTGGCTTTTATATAGGTTAGATATTTAATCCTAGAAGTCAGTCTAGGTTATCAATCTTATTTCTTACAAAGTCTTGTTGGTATATAATTTTGCAGAGGTTTAACAAGATTTGCTGGTGTTATTACACTTTTTGTTTCATTAAATTTCTGTTGTTATTGTATCACCTTAAAGCTTAAGTCTGTATTGATAGGGCTTGAGTTTTCACATTTGTGGCTATCTTAATTGTTTTAATGTCACAATATTTGTATTATATTAAAATTTGTGACTACGTTAATTGTTCAAAGGGTTATGAAGCTTATTCCATCTCAGAAACTTTGGCCTGTATTAGTAGTTTTAGGTCTCATAATACGTGCTCCACCTTAAAATTTTGTTTGTATGTTAACTGGTAGAGGTTGTCAAAAACTACATACTGATTAAAGGTATATTTCAACAGTAACCCAACTTTGGAATAGAAATAGTTTTGTTTGTCACCTGGATGTTTGAAAACCCTATTTTTTTGGATTTGAGTAAGAATAACCTTTTTGTTGTTTGTAATAATTAGATTCATCTGATCGTGTGCACCTTTTTATGTCTTTAGTGTCAAACAAGTGCCAAGTTAACAATGGAGGCTGTCAGGAGTTGTGTTTATATAAAGGAAATGGCAAACGTACGTGTGCATGTGCTCATGGAAAGATTGCCAAGGATGGACAGTCCTGTGAATGTAAGTACAGAAGAAAGTTTAAAATTCTCCACTTTTTCTCATGCAGCATAAGGTTTGTTTTTGAGTATGCTGATAAATAAAAAAAACAAAGAGGATTAGCCTAAAAGTTTTCTGAAGTGATTCATTTTGCAGTAAAGTTATCTCTTTTCAGTTAACCATACATTGGTAATTATGTTGATGTTCAACTTTAAAAAATTTAATTTCACTCTTCTCAGCTAGATTAAACCATTCTACATCAGGTGAAATATCTTATTTACTTATGTAAAATAAAATTTATGAATTATGAAGTCATAAAAATACATGATCAAACTTTACAATTCCCCAGTTTCCATTTCTGTTTTATTTGGGGGGAGAACAAGAAAAATGCTTCACTGTACTGTATAATTATTCTTTGCAGAATTCTAGACATAAATATTCTTAGAAACCCTAATTTTTCTCCCACGTTCTTCTAACTGTTTCACTGCCAGCTCTCTCTGTACCAGGGTTATTTTTGATACAAACAGAAACACGTGATGTTGTATAATTACCTGTCATATCAGTATGAAATTTGTTTACAAATAATTGTCTAGAATATTTCACAAGTTAATATTCTTAGACTATAAGAAATATTTAGTAACATAATTATTCACACATTTCCAAAATATTTATGGTTTTTAATGAATTATAAAACTATTGATATTAGTACTTGCCATTTTTTCAGAACATTTACTTAATACCATGCTTCTTAAAGTAGTGTTCTAGAGGGATACATATATTTTTTTCCCATGGCAGTGAAAGGGTTACTGAACCTAATTTGTTTTAAAGAGAAATACTTTATCTGCAACCAACAAGACTACTGTTCTTAGAAGTTCCTGATGTGGGGTGATTATAACGTGTGACTAACAAAGGTGCATTTTGTATACTTTTCAAATATAATATAGAGTAATGTTTATAGTTTTAAAAATGGCTCATGATTGTTAGAATGTAACGATAGCATGGAACCTTTTTGATATGAAAGAAAAATCAGTATGGTCAAATGTTTTCCCTTGGTTTCATTATTTTACATATATAATGATCTACAGTAATTAAGGCTTGTTAATGGTTTGCAAACCAAAAATATCTAGTCTAACTAATGTTGATTGATTTCTATTTTAAATTAACTTTCTCCTACCAAACAGTTTTCAGGGAATTATTTTGTAACATTTTATAATTACTGTTATTTTTCCTATTGTTATTTGACTATTATGGTGGTCAGTTTAAATTTACATTAGTAATTTAAAATTCCCCTACCAGTCCATATAGAAGTTAGAACAAATTATACTTTCCAGCAGAGTAAAAAGAAAAGTTTTATTAGTAATTGAGTTTAGCTCATTAATTTAATACTACTGTACAAGCATTATTTATATTAATTAAAGTGGTCATGCAAAGGTTTATTGGATAATAACAAAAGTTAACAAACTTAGATTTTTATCATTTAAGTTTTTTCAACAGTTTTATATATATAAGCCAACATATGATGAATTAAGCCTAATATAACATCAGCAGAAACATTAACATATGTTTGTTGCTTTCATGTCTAAAAATAAAAATCACTATTTAAATAGTTCGTTTAACTGAATATGGATAGGGTTGGTCTAGTAAACTGACTCTGTGTTGAAGAAATGTTCACTATAATTATGAATTTACTATGTGTATATCTACATGAAATGTGGTAAGCTTTTAATAAAATGTACGTGTCTGTTGTATACAAAAGAAAAGTGTTACAAAAGTATTTGTACTCAAAATATGTAGATTAAAAAAGCTGCAGTTAAAGGGTCAAATTAGCAATGTAAGTTTAGATGATTTGTTGATAACATCAAATACATAATAATAAGTTGAATGGCACTCTGTAAAATGTCATGGCATGCACACTTTGATTTCCACTTGTGCACATTGGGTTAATATTGTATTTTTTTAATTTGGCTTTGATATATTAAGATTGATATTTAGATTAGGAATCACTTTTACTAGTAATAACCTGGCTGAATTATTTTATTGTAGAAAAACAGTGATTATCTATAAAGTTTCATTCTGTATAGGAGTAAAAATGTCTGTGTTTTTTCTTTCTTTTTTTATAGAGTTTTTATTTTATATTACATCAATCAAATGTTTCTTTTTTTTTTCTACCAGCTTATTCAGCCTTCCTTCTATTTTCCCAAGTTCTGAAAATAGAGAGTGTGCATTTGTTTGAAGAAACTAACCTTAATGCTCCTTACCCAACCATCTCAAACAAGAAGTTCATGAGAAATGTTATTGGTTTATCATTTGATTACAAATTGCAGAAGATCTTTTATTCAGATATTCAGAAAGGAAGTATCAACAGTGTTTTCTTCAATGGAACAAACCATACTGTACTTCTAGAAAGTAAGTCAAAAATTAAAGACTATTGTAAAATAAAAATCAATGTTTTAGAAGTAAGTTGGGGTTTAGGTTTTACTGAAAAGGGGCAGGGATTTATAAAGTAGGAATTTTTCCTCAAATCTCTCTGTATATATATATATATATATTGTGTTATATCTTGTCCATAGCTCATCCATAAAAATGTTTCATATAATGTGTTCATATTCCACCTTTAGCCATTTTACAGTTCATTAAAAGTGCCATCAATGATTTTCACCGCATTCTGAACACTTTTAGGCATGAAAGCCGGTCTTGTAAGCCTATATTCTTTGTATTGTTTGAATCCACTTTACTAATACTATATGTACCTCACTGCCTTTGCATCTGAATGATACAGGAATCATTGTTTAACTTGTATAGGTGAATCATGTTTAATGTAGAGAAAATAGACCTTATTTGAAACATGGTGGTTGTATCTTTACACAGAGAATCCAACTTACCCACATTTCACACAATCTATTCAAAAAAAGTTATGAGTATACTACACTTGCTTCAGCTGACACACACCCACTCACTGTCAATGGTCAGATATTCTGCAGTCAACTGTGGAAAGTCCAAAGCTACATCACCTGCTTTCTGTTAAACCTTTGGACTGTACAGTGTGTTGTTTCATGGGTTCAAGCATGCATTGCGTGAAAACAGAATCAGTTTCTGCATTTTTCATAAGAGCTGGCCAATAGCAATTGTAAAGAGCAATGACATAATCTCCTATAAAAGAAATATACAGACTTAAATACCTTTTCCTCCAGCTTCCACTCTTTTATGTGACCATTTATTGCTTCTACTCTTGAATCCACTTTTGTAACAAACCATCAAAGGGGAATTCTTCTGTAGGGTGCTGTTTACACTCCTTTTGCAAAATGAATGACATCAGAGCTTTTTCACCCTGTTTATGTAGATAATTCTTTATCCACAAAAGCTGCATTATGTGATTGTATGTATAAATGTTTTCACCATCATTTAATAATATGTGATGAATAATAATCTGGTCCATTAGCAATTCTCAGTAATTTATGATCGAAAGAAGCTAGCTACAGAGATCAGCACTAACGGTTAACCCAGTTTTAATGTAATTTAGTATACCAATTCAACTAGGAGCAATAAGCCAAAATATATATAATTATTAGAATGCATTAGGTCATCAGCTAGTTTACTTTCACTGTTATCAGTTATTTCAGTCATAATCCCAACAATATTTCATGCAGTTTGGCAAGCATAGAAGATTTAGGTTAGTCCTAAGTTAATATACTAAGCTAATAATGCAGAAAAATTCTTGTAATAATATATACATATAACAAATATAATAAAATAACTTTTTATAAAGTCAAATACAGATCAATATATATATATGTGTGTGTGTGTGTGTGTGTGTTTAACCTAGCTAGCTGTAGTTATATAGAATGTTTTAATGCTACAAAAATGATTGAAACAAGAAAGTCAAAACTACAAAAACTGAGAGGCTTAAAATAAAAAACATTTTATCCCTACTTTGGCAAATCACTGGGATTATGTTAGTCACAGGGGTTTTACTCCCAACTATTTGTGGTTCCCAAGAAGACCAGGGACCGGCATCCTGTCATTGATTTATCCCATCTCAATCAGTATGTTTACACTCACTTTACTATGGAGACATACCTTTCTCTTCGGTTGTCATTTTCTCCAGGTCTTTGGATGACCAAGGTGGATGTTTTCAATGCTTACCTAAACATTCCTGTGGTGGAGCTTTCCCATCCATATTTTCAGTTTCTCCAGCAGGGGATTGTGTACCAGTTTTGCGCCTTATCTTTCAGACTAGCCTCAGCACCATACGTGTTTTATTGTGTGTTCCACTCCTTTGCTTGAAATATTCATGCCATGGGGTTGTGTTTCCGTGTTTATTTGGACAACTGGCTTCTTGCTCATTCTGAATGGGAATCAGCCTGTCACACTCGTCAGCTCTTGGCTGAAGTTACACAGGTGGGATGGTTGGTCAAGATGGATAAGCCTTTCTTTTGTCCTACCCAATACCTTATCCATTTGGGTGTTTTCTTCAACACCCATCTCAGTCGAGCCCAACCTTTTCCTTGCCGGCTCCATTCTATGGAATAGGCCATTTCGAAAGCCCTGCCTGTTCCTTCACTTACAGCTCGCAAGGTGTTCTATCGCTTTTCGGGATGTGATCCTCCATGATCTCTCTCATACCCCAGGGCAGGGCTCATATGTGGTTTTTGTAAGTGGGTCCTTCATAATCAATGGATCCTTGCCTGAGATCCCTTAGGTACTTCTATATCCCTTCCATAATCCCTTGTAGATGATCTCCATTGGTGGTTGAACAGACCCCACACGTCGGCGGGAGTCCCTTTTCCTCCTCTGCAGCCAGATTTACATCTGTTCACGGATGAATCCCTTCAGGGCTGGGGTGTCTGTTTGGTTCACCATGAGGTTTTGGGTCATTGGTCTGTAGATGAGATTTCTCTTCTCAAACTCCTGGCTGTTCATTGGGCTTTGGATTAATTTCTTTCTCTTGCCAGCTGCTGACCAAGCACGAAGGTGGTACCAGGTCCAGATCCTTTGGTTTTTGCAGTGGATCAGTGCAAATGGTTGACTGTATGTCCGAGTTTCTCACGTAGCTCTTTCAGAGGGGTTCTTCAGTCTTCTCAGTTTTGGTGTTTTGAGTGGCGTTAGCCCATACATTCTGTTTTTCCTGCTTCCGCAGCATCATTGCTTCCCCTGTCCTTTCCATGGTGATCTGTTCCTTCTGGCTCTGTCGGCCACCGAGGTGTCAGTCACTCCTGGACTGGGACATTGACATGGTCCTTCATGCTCTCACTTTACCTCATTAGAACCTCTATGTGTTTCATGTTTCACTTCTCTTTGAGGGTGTACTTCCTTCTCTTCCTCCTGGCCTGCGGGTGTTGTAGATTGGATATTTTTGCCCTTGACGTTACCAGGACCTTGTACCACACTTCCTACCTTATCCTATATCAGGATAATAATAATAAGGTAAATCCTTTTTTTCCCTATCTGCCTATCCTATATATCTCATCTCTACCCTCGTCCTGATCCAGATAGACTCCTCTGTCCTGTCTGTGCCCTCCATTGTTCTATTGCTCACATGGCTTCCTTCCAGGGTCCTCGTTCCTGCCTTTTTATCCCTTGGCAGCCTTCCTGTTTCTGTGATCTTTTTCCAGTTACCCTGATCAATTGGATTTGATGTTTGATCCACTTGACCTATTCCTCCTTTTCTCCTTCCCAGAGTGATCTCATTCCCGTTTCTTCACATCAGATCTGTCATCTTACCTTCTCCCTTGCATCTTTGAGTTTCTTGACGATTGGAATAGGTTCTACGATGGGGCATGTGGACGACTCCTCACACGTTCATCTCCCACTACTTTTACTACATCTCTGTTTCTGCTTCCTTGGGATATCACCTGTCACCTGTGGCAATTCTACAGACTTTGGCGAGGCTGTAACATGAGGTAAGCCCTCACTAATGCTTTTATTTTCTTTCAGAGGCCCTTGCTTCGCTTCACTTTGGATCCCCCTCTGTGGCGACGGTGCCTGACCAGATATTCTGTCTGTACTCAGAATTGGTTCCACTTAGGTAGCTATAATCATTCGCAGACATCTTGATATCAAATCCGCACTGTAACCCATGTTGATTCTTATACATTTTTCATTTGTATGCTCACCCTTGAAGATGGGATGTTTAACAAGATCACTAGAATGTACATTCCTCGTGATAATTGTGTCATAATATGACCATCCCATACCATACCACCCATGGACAGCATGGGTAAAGCAGAAGGAGATTGCTGCCCATCCCTGCCATGCCTAGATTGAATAAATCTGTGTTGTATGCTTTTCGAAATAGGGTTTCATGATCACCAATTGGTGTTGCAGTCCCTCTGGACTCTCCACTTCACTTTCCCCCCTTTCTTCCAGTGGAGTATGAGAGTCTTACCACTTACAAGTTGCTGGAGTGGTTGACCATGGAGGCAAACTGCTGGATGGGTTCCACAAAAATGGCTATAACCATTCAGTTCAGAGTAGGGCAGTGGTGTTCTGCTGGTAGAGGGAGTTACAAGATCCTCCAGAGTTGAGATGTGGCCAAATGCAATTCACCCCTCCAGTTGGGTACCCTCCTCCTAACCTTGCACGATTGTCGGTACTCAGTGAATGAGTTTTGGAGATCGAGTGAAACAATCACATAAGTCCTCACACAGGTTTCAGGTTGTTCATCTTCCCCTCTCGACTTGTCTTCTGTGTTGTGGGTCGCAGAAGGTCTACGTGGCCTGTATCCACTTCTATCTTGGTTTTACCCTCATTGAGTGACGATGTTGTTTCGGGTGGGTTTCATGGTAACAGGTGTTTGTGCGATGGACTTCCCTTGGATTCCAGATGACACTTTTCCAGATCCCTGGCATTAGGCTACCCTGCGAGTTCCTGGAGTCAAATGCTAGGTTCTCTCACTTAACTATGGGACTTGAGGTGAAGACAGTATGACTCTCATTCTACCCTCGCGAGGATGTCAGTACCCAGCGAGTGAGGTTTTGGATGTAGTTGACTTACCGAGTACAGTCCGTCGCACCCTAGCCACTCTACACCATGGAACACATCCTCACTTGCGAACTTTCCATCGTGGGATTGAGTAATCCTGATTTCTCATTAAGATCACAATGTTTAACTGTCCTCTCCCACATGGATATGCTCCTTTTAATGCTCCGCCATGTGTGGTCCTCCTGATCAGATTGATGTTCATGGCAAAGAGATACCTGGCTCAGATGTGATTCAGTACCCCTCTTCAAATCATCTGATCTGTTTCTCTCATTTTGGGTGTGTCCTCTGGATGCATCCAGGGGATATGCTGTACTTCCCTTGCACAGGTTCTTCCTCCATTTCAGTGTGGGATTCAAGCTAATCTTGTGAGCGGAGGGAGAGTATCGTATTGGAAGTTATAATTTTCCTGAATGAAAATGTATTTCCGACAGATACTTCCTTCCGCTCACACTTCCCACCTGTCCTCCCCACAATCTTCTGGTGCTCACATCTTTGCAGTGATAGTTCGGTAGTGGCATTTAGAGGGAGTCACATGCGTCATGTGATAGTAGTGCACTTTTATTGGTGGAGAGGTGACACATGATGAACTGTATGAGAGACATGTAGGAACTTTGGATTCCAACAGAGGGAGGATGAAGGCTTTTGGCATGTTTTGTGAAAAATGTTTGGTTATAGAGGGCAGCACAAAATGAGAAAAGCTAATCTTGTGAGTGGAGGGAAGTAGCTATTGGAAATAGATTTTCATTTAGGAAAATTATAGCAATATGTGAGATCACTTGTTTCAATGAAGCCAAAGGCCCGTTCCTTGACTATTCCCTGGTAGTAATATTGCAAAGATATGCCAACAATGTTTTACTTGGACTCGTTTTTACATTCATCTACAATTAGAGTAAAATATTTGGCAGCAGAGACCTCTTTGCAAATTTGTTTTAAAAGAATATTGTCAGCAGATTCTAGGAGGCCATTTTGTATTTCTGGGCTTCGTAGACTATGAAAATTTTATCAAAGTGGGTGAATGTTTGAAAACAAGTCCCATTAATTTGGTTGCAAATATGGAAACAGCTTTAAATTTCATTTATAGAAAATTACAACATATGATTATTTTGGATTTAAAACAAAAAGGGCAAGCCACAAATATAGAACTAACCTTGAGTTTAGATGCTAGGGAGTGTTACAAGAATGAAACTATCAAATTTGAGTTTAAATGTTAGAGGTGTTGCAAGCATGGTACCTAATTTGAGTTCAGATTTTAAAAGGTGTTGCAAGCATGGAACCTAATTTTAATTTATATTTTAAAAGGTGTTGCAAGCATGGAACCTAATTTTAATTTATATTTTAAAAGGTGTTGCAAGCATGGAACCTAATTTGAGTTTAGATTTTAGAAGGTGTTGCAGGCATGTAACCTAATTTGAGTTTAGATTTTAGAAGGTGTTGCAGGCATATAACCTAATTTGAGTTTAGATTTTTGAAGATGTTGCAAACATGGAACCTAACTTTAGATTTTAGTGGACATTAGAAGTATGGAATGAAACTTTAGTTTGGATTTTAGTGGGTGTTACTAGCATGGAATAAAACTTTAGTTTGGATTTTAGTGGGTGTTACTAGCATGGAATGAAACTTTAGTTTGGATTTTAGTGGGTGTTACTAGCATGGAATGAAACTTTAGTTTGGATTTTAGTGGGTGTTACTAGCATGGAATGAAACTTTAGTTTGGATTTTAGTGGGTGTTACTAGCATGGAATGAAACTTTAGTTTGGATTTTAGTGGGTGTTACTAGCATGGAATGAAACTTCAGTATAGATTTTAGTGGGTGTTACTAGCATGGATTTAATTATGATTTCAACAATTGTTTTATTTTGTTCAATTCCATAGAGCAAGGTTCTGTTGAAGGATTGGCTTTTGACTCTATTCATAAGGAATTATATTGGACCAGTCACCGGGATGCTTCTGTCAGCCGTTTAAGTTTAAGATCTCCTCATGCTCGTCCTGAAGAAATCATCAAATTAAGATCAGAGGACAAGCCCCGGGGAATTGACCTAGACAGTTGTGCTTTGTAAGTATTATTCTAGATATCACACAGTGCTCTTAGAGAACAGTCTGCCTCTAACACTTTCTTTTCTACTGCTCATCTTCATGTGTCATTGATATTTTTCATTAGTATTTAAGTTGCCTGTTTCAACTGATAGTTTGAAACTAGTGATGATATATTTAAGTGAAGTGTCATGTTTTTACCAGTCTTCTCTAAGTGATCAACCTATGATGAAGTTAGAAAAAATGTCTTGTGTATACTCTTTAAGTTGGTCATGTTTCAGTGGAAGTAACATACCTAAATTTACTCTGATTTGACTTGAAGTCTAATTGGTGATGTATTAACGAGTATTAGGAAACAAATTTATTGCTAATTAAAAAAGCTAAGTAGGGTTTGCTAGTGAACTTAAAAAACTGAACTAAACAACATAGGGATAGAAGTGGACATGTCACTTGATCCGACTAATGATCACGTAGCAGACTAAGCCCTCTCAACTTTACAAGGAGAATAAAATCCCTACACTACTGGCTTCCCTACTTTGTCTTTGGAAAGCTTAGTGTTTGAATAAAATCTCGGTTTTCATCATTATACCTTTCCTTTAGTTAACTTTAGAATACTACTTTTATGACAATTTTACAATTGAGTAACATTTTACGATTGGAAATTCTGGTTCATTTTGTTTTGCCAGTGTTATTAACTTTCCCATTAGTATTTTGAGTAATTTTTTTTTTCCATTCTTTTAGTTTTAAGTACCAAATAATTGAATTTCCTGCATATTTGTCCCTTGTAGTCGAGTCTATTGGACTAACTGGAACACGCAACATCCTGCCATCCAGAGAGCCTACCTAA
Source organism: Limulus polyphemus (assembly GCF_000517525.1). NCBI lineage: Eukaryota > Metazoa > Arthropoda > Merostomata > Xiphosura > Limulidae > Limulus > Limulus polyphemus. The sequence continues at coordinate 218,290 of NW_013667370.1, read as the reverse complement.
GTGGATATGGACTTCAGTCTATCATTACCACTGACATTAAGATGCCTAATGGTTTGACCATTGACCACAAAGCACAAAAACTGTACTGGACAGATGCCAGGCTGGATAAGATTGAACGATGTAATTTGGATGGAAGTAGTCGTTCGGTGAGCATCTTATGTTATAATGATATTCGTATGGTTAGGATTGTTCTGTATTTTATTCTATCTTTTCTAATAAGAAATGCAAGAAAACTGAATTTACTTTAATTTCCAGTGATTAGTGCTCTCTTAAAACATTTAATTAATTTTAACTAATGTTATGTAGGAGAATGTAACTCAAATATTTTCTTCGTATTCTAATACAGAAGGGAGCTTGAACACCAGAATGGCACCCTAAGTTTTCATCTCATCACATGTAGACATTTTCATACACTGAAACCTTGCATGGTGTAAAAAGAAGTGTTTGTATGTTAAATATATTTCTCATTTAGTAACTGTAACACATAATTGATTGAACTTAGCTCTGAAAGTTTTATTTCTTGCTCTCCACAATCTCAAAGCCAGTAAAAACCAGGGTTCGGGCTAGAAAAAATAATTTGAGGAAATTGAAAAGGTTAGGTTTTTACTATAATGACACCTTTATTAGTCAGGTATAATTTTTTTATGGCTCAGTACCCAAACCTCTATTTATTTTGTATTCCTAACCCACAAATTACAAAATTCTTTACACACTACCCAATGGGGGGCAACATTTTGCATCATATTGAGTAATTTTATGTTTCTCCATATCATGTGGACTCAAATGTTTCAAACTGATCAGAAAAATTGAATAAAAATTACTTCTTTTCTGTGTGACGTACATAAAAAAAGTAAACAATAATCAGTGTGATTAATTACGATAGGGCCACCAATAATCCTAAGATTAATGGTGTGACTTGTTTTAACTCCCTCACCACAGGCAGGGTAAAGTGTGCATGTCATGATTTGTTAGAGAGCTACATTCAAAATTTAATTAAATTACTTTATTATCATGGTATACAAATAAACTTGGCATCAAAACATAGATAATAAATTAAAATTTAAATATTATATAGGTTTTAAGTTCTTAATTTTATATGGAAATATTTTTAAAAATCCTCAATCTCTCCTAATATGAAAATTGTGACGTTTGCTCTCTAGGTCTTCCCTTTTATCTAATTTATTTATTATCCCTTTGGGAAGTATGAAATATAATGTAAATTGCTCATTATAAGTTTTTATAGCTTTCAATCTTATTTGTTTATGGAGCCATAAACTAGAAAATCAGACCCACTTGACACACCAACCTAGCACATCCTCTCTTTCACAAATTACCAGAAGTTCTCTCTAATGTTTAACACTACATTATGTATAACCAATAGAAAGCCAAAGTTTTAATTTCTCTAATAATGTATTACATTGTTTGCTGTACAGAGAATCCACTTCCATTTCAGTCTTTATTCTCACATGAAACACATTGACGAGCTTAGTTGAACTTTTATCCTTTTAACAACTGCTACACTTTTTTAAATACCTTTCTGTACATGCCATAAAGTGTTAACAAGTTACATTCAAAACCTATCTAAACCTATTTACTCTCAATGTATTTTAATTAAATTAGCATTATCAAATACCTTATAATTCAAAGTTTTATATTATCCAAGTTATTATTCATTTATTTCAGTTGTCACATAATGTGCATATCATTGAAATACCTTAGGTTTGATTGCTTATGTATCTTTCAGCTTACGTTCAGTACCTCTATGACAGTCTAGACAAACCTCTGTAGGTATAAGCTCAAATCCAGACACATTAGTTTTGTATTTCAACAGGTAGAATTCTTAGGAAATGGTTATATCTCATCTTCACTGCTAGATGCCAGGCTCACATTACAAAGTAATCTTTTGCTAAGCAACAATATTTTGTAGATATTAATGTGATGCTTATAACCAATAGAAAGAGCAGATTTCATGGTTAGTCTCTCCAGGCTAGAAAGAAAGTAAGTGATAGATTATTTTTCAAGTGACAAGTGAATTGCTGCATTGTGTCCATTGTAGAGATCAGCAGTGTCCCTAGTGCTTGGCTATTGTTCTTGCCTTATACATGTTAGTTTGATAGACAGGTAAATTGCAACTAGGTTTTACTTTTATATTTTTTTTAATTATGTATTATTTGTGTTTTAAAATTTATATTTGAAAGGTTAATATTTTTTTTTCTACTTTTATCTGTGGCTGACTTGCTTATGAACACTTATAAAAATAGGCATGTGTAAGTGCCATTTTGCATGCAGCAAATGCGTTTCTGCCCAGTGTCTTCCAGTTATAACTTTATAATGGCCTGCAGGCACCAGTTAACGTATTGACATAAATACTAAAAGACAAAGTATTCAAAAGGAAAAGAAAATATTAAAAATAAGTTATAAAGTGAATAGATAAAGATGTGAAATTAGGCATATAATCCAAAGAAGATATTTTAAGACTACTCTGTGAAGGTATGTACATATTTCCATTTCTTAATTTTAAACATTTCAATCTAGTGTACGTTCATGATAATAGCTAGTTAGTGATATGGTTGAGAAAATAGAAAATAAAATACAAACATTTACTTTAAAAAACTTTTTATATTCATTTAGGAGGTTCTAGAAATTATGCAAGTGAAATGTTAAAACTGTAAGTAAACAAATAGTATTTTTATACTCAAAATGAAAATCACCTTGCAGGTGAACTATTCAGAGTCTGAGTGCAACTAAGTACAAGTAATAACGAATTTTTTATTATAAGTAGTAGAAGAAAGCAAAATTGAATATTTTATTTTTCTAAAGCTACATACTTTTAGGAGGATTCTTGTCAAAAATCTTCCACTAATTTTATTTTTGGAATGAAATATAACAATAGCAATATTAGGTGCTGTGGATCTCCACACTTGGTAATCATAGGGCTAATGGCTCTTATCACATTGTTAGAATGCCAAAAAAATTATAGTAGATATAGGACATTATATGCTTTTTACTTGTTATTATTTTGTGTTCTTAGGTGCATTATATAATTAACTAAAAAATAATATAGTGTAGTAGTACCGTTAGTATAAAAAAGTAGGGTTACATTTCATCAACAGTCAATAGCTAAAAAAAAAAAAGAAAAGAAGAGCCAGGTAAGTACTATATTTCTTGTTTCTCATGTGTATTCTTTATTTATTATTATAAAAATAACTAAAATGTAAAAATTAGAAACTTATTAGGTTAGGTATGGTTAAATTAGGTAAGATAAAAAAATAATAATAATTTGCAATGTATGCTCACAAGTAGCTCATACAATACATAATTTGATAGGGTAACATGAGCTACATGTTCGCAGGGTGATTTAAACGTGTGACAGGATTATTACTTAGACATGGTTCAAAGAGCAATAAAGCAATAAAATTTAAGTATAAACAAATGTAATTTCTTGTTACACTATGAAATCATTCTAAAAAGGAAAAAAAGGCTGAATTGGCTTTATTTCATATATTTTTTTATGGTGGTTATGAGATCAGTCAAGTTGACCCACTTAGTACAGAATTAGGGTAGAGAAAATAACAGAAAATATATAAAGTTTTACTGAAAAAAATGTTTGAAATTTATTTAGGAGGTTTTTAGAGATTATGCAAATGAAATTCAACAGTTTTCAGATGAAGTGAAGAATTGTTAATGTTAACATGAAAATAACTTTGCACTCAGAGCAGTTAACACTTTGCCTCCTTATGTTCACAGAGAAATTTTTAGTAAAAATGTTTCATTCAAAATTCTAATTTTTCTGTCTACAGAAGACAATGTTTACTATAAGCTTTTGAAATTTCATGAAGATACACAAAACATATTAGAAATTATATCATGGAAACTAACGGTCAATTTTGGGTCACAAACTCCGGCAAATCGACCAAGCCTATAGCTAGAAAGTTAATGTGTGTTTTATATTCATTATATTATTACATACTTGACTATAACTTAAGAAGAGTGGTTTGCTTTATTCTAGCTCATTATAAAAAAAAAAAGCTATTGTGTAAACTGCATTTTTATTTGTTTACAAAATATATATAAAAGGAATCTTAGGATTTTGTGTTATACAAACTTCCCTAAGTATATTTTAAGTAGGTAAATACTCAGTCTTGAAAAAAAAAATCTAAATTTTGATTGTGGCATTAAAGTCTTTTGTACAGTGCCCTGGCAGAATAAGTTGAGCAGCCACGAAGAATTAACAGTACAATGGTTTTATGTCAATGATAGTGAATTATATGAGATGTACATTCCACACACTTGGATACTGGTATTTAGTTGCATTACCATGTGCATTGGATAATGCTAAGATGCAATTTGGCATGATATCAACTGGTTTCATCCTCAACTGCTCTGAATTGGTGGGCAGTATGAGTAATGGGCAGTGCCATTCTTTTCAGGAGTGATAATTTTATTCTGCCAAGGCAATGTAGTTAACTCTAGAATTACTAAAGAGGTCCATATCAGTATTATAAACATATTTTTAATAACTGTTTATACATCAAATTGCTTGTGAGTCCATGGCTTTCTTGAGGAAAATAACCATCAGTATTCAGTTAATCCCACTAATTACTGCTGGAGTCACCTATGTATTATATATTCATCCAGTTTGTTTGGTGAGTTCGTAACATTGAGTGTTGTAAAAGGCAAAATATGAAATTATACAATATGATGCAGTATGTGAATCCCACCAATAGTGAGTGGTATAAAACAAGTTTGTAATTTGAGGGTTAAAGTACACATTGATAGCTGAATACTGTATCTTTAATTTCAATATTAATAACGATGTGTTTATTGAATTAAACATAATATATATAATGAACACCAGAATATTTACTAGTATCTGATTTCAGTATGTTTTTAACAAAAAAAACAACATATAAATGACTATAAACTGAATGGAAACTTTTTCTCAGAAAAAAAAAGTCAAAGTTGGATTTTTTTAATACTCCATGAAATTATTACATTAAATAAATCTGACTCAAAAGACAGCACAGAAACCAAGCAAGTTGCTAAAACTATGAGTTTTATTTTTATTAAATTGTTCCATCATAGATTGAAAAAAAAAGAAAAAGAAAAAAATTAATCACTGTCATATTGTGTCAGTTTCATGTTAAATGGTTAATATCTAAGCTCTATTTGTACTTATGGATTGAACAACAAAATAAGATACCAAGTTTGTTAAAGAATCATAGGGAAACTTAAACAGTATACTTTTTAAAGTTACAAAATGCTATGAATATTTAATTTTTTTCAGTTGGTAAAATTACTTGTATATTAAAATTTTTTGTGTGTTTAAAAAACTGCTGATATCACACAGTTTATTGTGTTGTTTGATGTTTTTATGTACTTGATGTTCATAAATATACGTTTTCTTTGGTGTGTTTATTAAAGTTTGACTCTCAAGACTATTAAAGGCTTTTTATGTATTAAGTAACATTTTGAACAGTTAAAAGACTCAAGACCTTACAAAATAGTTATCAGAACTGAATAAGTCCAGAAATAGTTTATAGACTCCTGAAATATATTGTTTTGCCTTGTGAAGTAAGCTTAGATATAGCCTTGATAATATTGTTCATTATGATGCTAAAAGATTCTGTTATGCAGTAAACCATATATTGTATGCATTAGGTTTTAAAGCTAGAAGATCCTAAACATCCATTTGACCTAGCTGTGTATGGAGACTACATCTTTTGGACAGACTGGGTGGCTCATGCTGTGCTGAGAGCAAACAAGTATACTGGCGAAGAGGTCCATATATTGCGGAAGAACATTGCTCGACCAATGGGAATTACTGCTGTTGCCGAGGATGCAAATGATTGTATGTTTATAATATGTGTTCATATCTTTATTTTTTTTTTACAGTTACATTTAAATTGGTTTTCCATGAAAATAATTGCAAGATACATAGAGTATGATGTACTGCATTGAATAATTTTATATTCATATTCAGGTTGAGGAAATATGGCACATTTTTGAGAATCTTTTAATTGACTACAAGTTTGATAGAGCTCAGCATATTTCCTGTAAGCTCCTTTTAAATTATTTATAAGGTTACTAGAATGTTACTTAATTCATGGAATCCTTTTTTTTTTTATTGTGGTTATGATTGGTAGTGATGTTTGTTTTATGAATTATTTTAATAAGTATGGTGATAAAATACTTTGTGTGTAATTTGTTTCATGTTTGTGGGGCTGAGAGTGTATTGCATATTTTGTGTAATAATTTTTAGTTCTTCTTAAGATTGATAGTTTACTATTTGTTAGGTGAACATTTCTGAACAATTAATGTTTTAATGGTGATAGCTTACTGTGTGCATTTGATGAAATATTTTTGTAATGAAATTGTGGCATTGTAAGTTTTCATGTTAACATTTTTATATCAGACCAGTCCAGTTTAATTAGCATACTTTACTGTAAATCACTATACGTATAGTTAGCAAACAAACATGATACAATGAAATACCTTTTAAAGGAAATACTTTCCAAATAATAATGTTTTTATTAATTCCTGTCAAAGCTGTATAAGTTACATGTGCTAATCTACAATGTCATCTATGTTGTTTTGGCTCAACATGAGTTACGGATATGTAAAAAGTTTACAGTGGATTTCTCCATAATTAAAAACACCTTTTTGTTTGGAAAGCTTTCAGCTGTGTTTCTGTAAACATTATCAGACTTTAAATGTGGAGAAATTCTGTATGTAAGCATTTTCACATACCTGAAAAATAGCTTCCCTGTGAGGCATGGTCAACTTGCAAACAAACTCAACATGTACCTCTTTGACCTAATGGTCAACATTGGCTGTATTTCTAGCATAGTTTTTATAAATGGGGCTTGTGGTAGTATTGGCTTGGATTGATGGGCTAGGATATATATAGGTTTTTGGATGTAAATGATTGTATATGATGTGGTTATCTGTTACATATGTTTATTGACTTTATTAAAATTATCTGCATCAAGGTTATTGAGGTTAGGGATGAGAACTGAATCTTCATAATAGCTGTAAAATAGATTTCTTTTTCTTCCTCTGTCATTGCATTGAGTCATATTTGATATTGTGGCTTTACTGTAAGGAAACGTTGTTGCAAAAGATTTAATTTTTCAATAAAATAGGAAATTGTTTTGTTTTAAGGCACAGAAATTTTTCCTTCTTAATTCTTGCTTTTCTTTTATTAGCTTCCTTATTTTGTTATTTTGGCTTTTAATGAGAGGTTTGAGTGAAAATTATTAATGTATTCATTGAGGTTTGGGAAGTGAAAGTGGGCAGCTGAACAAACTTCTGTTAGGATTTGCAGCCTTGTCTGCATGGGCAGCAAGTGTGGAATCTGCTACAAGGGTGACAAAATCTTCAATGGGGATGGTGGTCAGGCTGATGGTTTCAGTCTTGTAGCATCTGCATAGATACTTGGTTGTTGGATTTTCTCAGGTGATCTTGTTGGAGATGGAGCTTAGATCGGTACTTAAGTGATTTGTGTTGGTGTTACTACTGTTATGGTGAAGATCTGAAGTGCTTTGTGGTCTGGTAGTTGGGAGACTGGAAGTTGTAGGCAAGGTTGATTTTGGAGTTTGAAAAATCTTAGTAGCCTGCAGGAATTTAGGGCATACATGCAGCACGTATCTTCTTCCAGGAGTAGTCATTTACTGAGAGCTGATCTTCATGTCTAATACATTTGGGCTTTGTGGTTCAAATGACTTAGGTATGGCATAACTTACTGCAGTTGGTTTATCAGCTTCTACTTAACTCTCTCTACACCGGTTCAGTCGAATTGCCCAACCACGTGACCACTTTGTGTACATTTAAAGTTTTTATAGTTTTGATACTACTAACTTTTAATATGGTATATGTATCTTCACAAAATTTGGCAGACTTTTAGTAAAATTACAAGTATCTTACATTCAAAAAATCAGATGTTTTAGTGAAGTATTTTTAATAAACTGAAAAAAGATTTGTCCATGAATAGTCCGAGTGCAAAGTGATTTTCATGTTAAGATTAAAATATCTGAAATATGCATAATATCTAAAACCTCCTAAATACATTTCAAACGTTTTTTTTTTTTTCGGTAAAACTTTATATTTTATCTGTTATTTTCTCTACTCTAACTTTATACAAGGTTGATCAATTTTGATCAACCTCGTAACTACTAAAAAAAATCTAAATAAATCTAAGTTATACTTTTTTCTTTCTAGAATGACTTCAAATTGTGACATCGAACTACATTTGTTTATCCTAATTAGATTTAAACTCCTAACAGTACATATATATTTATACTTAAATATTATTGTTTTATTGCTCTTTGAACCATGTCTCAATACTAATCGTGCCAATATAAGTCTCAAACCACTTGGGGAATGTGGGGCTCACGTTATGCTATCGAATTACATTACCATCAAGCTACTCCGAGCTGCTTGCTGACGTGACGTCACATGGTTTAATTCCACTTGAAATCTGCATCGACATGGGTCACTGTGTCTATTGAAAAGACAGGGATGCAAAGCCTGAATACAATCAGTGGATTCAAGGGTTAAAACATCTGTACAATCAAACTTTTGAGGTACCCAAATTTGGCAAAATGGCTATTATAAGTCTCATGTAATGGTAATAAGAACAAATTGTGCTAAAAATTGAAGGCTAATGACTTGCTAAATTGTATTGTAACTTCTTGTCTGCAAAATGACCTGAAGAGAAGCCTTGATGATAAGTTACATTAACTGAAACAAAAATAACCTGATATTTATAAATGTTTGCTCAGAACTTCTACAGTCTCAACAAATGTGAATAACGAAATGCCATGAATGTAAAAGGATGTAATATTGTCCAAGATTTGGTAGGGGGGGGGGAAGTACAATGAAAAGTGTAAAATCTTTGTTTGTTTGTTCTTTTCCAATAAGTTTTTGTGTGAAATAAGTTGTGATTTCTGTCAGTTTTAGTCTGGGAAAGGTGTTGGAAATATTTTTGCTGTCACTGAATTAACCAAGTGTTAGCAAGAAACATTTAACGTATGCTAGACGAGGTATATAAAATTATCAGTTCCATTTGTGCAAGACATGTTAAAAGAAAAATACATATGTCGTGTATGGTGAATTTTGTTTGATTTTTTTTTATTCAGGCTCTCTGAATCCATGTCTTTCCATGAATGGAGGATGTGAAGACAAATGTAGTGTTGACATAGACGGTACAGTTAACTGTTCTTGTTCTCCTGGAAAAATCTTGCTTCCTGGAGGGAAACGCTGTGGTGGTAAGTGAGAAACACCATGGATTTTCATTTGTTGAGAAACTATCAGGTAAATAAGTCATAGCAGGAAATTAGTAATGTAGTATACTATGATAATCTGTAATGCATAAAATACTTTAGACTTTCTTTAGTACTAAACTGAAATTATGATAAGTTATTAATTTTTGCATATCAGACAAATATCTAATCCATGAATAATGAATTGAAGTAATATCTTAAAAATATAATGATAGCTAGAAATGAGTTAACTCTTTCAGAATGAGCATTATTTTGTGTGCATGTCAGGAGGTTTTACTGAGTTTCCTTCAAAATTTAATTAAACAACTTTCTTAATGTGATATATAAATAAACTTGGCATAGAAACATAGCTAATAATCCAAATTTTTGATACAATATCTAATCTTCACTCACAAAAATCTTTCTAGACTATTACTGCCCTCTATCAGCACAAATGTTTTGCTTGCCACTAGCTTTGCAACTTCCACTTCTTTCTACATATTAACGTGTAAATGAGCAACCCTCCACCAATAGGAGTGTGACATTACCCTTATTGTAACTAGTGCCCTCTCTAATCATACACTTGTTAATCACTTCTTGATTAGCAGTCTTACTGTGCAGATGTGTTTGTTTTCACTAACGATTTAGTTATTATATCCATGTGTTTTAACTTTCATGTATTTTTCTAATTCAGTTATTGTCATTCTTCCATTTTTTTGTGGAGAAACACCATTGGTTTTCATTATCTACTCTCACTTTTCTATTTTTTGTTCAAGTTTTCGACTTTGTGAGGTATGCCCTCACAATTTCTGGTGGTGACGATTACCACTGCTGTTATTGCTATATCAGATTTACCATCCCATAGATGTGGTCGGTAACACAGTTATCAGCCACTGACGTGATGGCTGTGATTCGTAGGGAATTGTATAATTTCAGGCAACATTCTGAATAACCTGATGAGTATCGTATCATACCAGCACTTAGGTGTGTCTGTGTGGATGGATCTGACTGTAGGCAGCCTTTTTTCCCCTGTCTTGAATATATTTATCAGTCATGTGTCATTTCCGGGAGTCTTACCCAGGCCTCCTTCTCCCTTTCTAGACTTGATTAATCAGGTATGTTGTGTTTTGTCTTTGTCTCCTGTTTTCATTTAAGATTCTATCCATGCCATCCTAGGGAATTAAACTTTAGGTCATTCTTTAGTTTTCCTATTTACCTGGATATTGGGGTTCTTGCTAATTGTTTTGGGAAACAATTGCATTCAAGGGATCGATATGCCTTCTCCCCCACGTACATTGGCCTATCATGTTTTTGCTTTTATAGTTCCCACCTGTCCTCCCCATTTCCAGTGTGATTTGCAAAGCTGGTGGCTAGCAAAACATTTGCACCAATAGAGGGCAGTACTAGTCAAGAAAGTTTTTTTGTGAGAGTAGGTAAGTTTCAATCAGAAATACATTTTCAGTTTAGGAAAATGTTTACTATGACATTATATAAGTCTTAAGTTCTTAATTTTGTAAGGCAATATTTTTAAAAAATTCTCAATTTATCTTTGTGTGAGAATTGTGACATTTGATCTGAAATTATCCCCACTTCTCTAATTTATTTGTCCAAGAAGTATGAAATTTAACATAAATTGCTCATTATAATGTCATCATCACTCAGGCAAAATAATTTTTATAGCCTTAATTTTATATGGTTACAGAGCCATCAAATAGAAAATCAGACCCCACTTGCCATGCCCATCTTTCACAAATTGCCAATAGTTCACTCTTAACTTTAATACTAGATTTTAATCTATCAAATTATTTATTATATTACTTTATGTTCCATACAGAGAATTCTGTTTTGCTTCCAGTTCAAATCCAACCTTATTCCCATGGAAAACGCATCAACGAGCTTAGCTGAGTTTTTACTGGCTTTTATCACATAGTTAGAAAGTCAGAAATATTTTGATAGTTATGGGACTTTTTGCATGTTATTATTCTATGTTATTTGATGCATTATTTAATTAAATATAAAATTATTTAATACAGTAGTACCATAAGTATGAAAATGTAGGGTTAAGTGTCATCGACAGTCGATGGCATAAAAAATAGACCCAGGTAAGTACTCTATTTTTTGTTTTTCATGTATATTCTTTATTTATTATCATAAAAGTAACTAAAATGTAAAAGTTATAATCTGTTTAGGTTAGATAAGGTTAGATTAGGTAAATAAAGAATAATAATGAAAATATTTTGATGAGGTATACTCATGGTGGTAGTATTAATGTAGACAGTTCAGAGGGCAATAAAACAAGTCTCTATTAAATATACTCACTTTGCTCTTGGACAAATAAACAAAACTACTAGATATATTCACAGACAAATCTTTATTAAATATAATTGATTAAGAAAATGTAATTTTTGCGGAGATACACGTACTGTATTAAAAATTATAATATGGAAACTGTAACAAGTATGAAATGGTTACGAACTCTGTTGATTCGACCGAGATTTAATGGAAAGATTTAATAATATACAAAAACTTGATAAGTAAATAGATGTAAATAAGTTGATAATGCCTAAACGTCCGATAACTTGATTGATTTAAGTGCATTAATATTGTACAAATAACTGATTACTTAGTGAAAGATTTCATTGAGTTAACAATGCATAAGTATCCAATAACTTAAGAGATCTAGGTTGGTTAACAGTTTACAAATAACTAACCATTTTTAAATGGATTTGATCTATTGTATGAATATTGGATATCTCAAAAAGGAGCAAGTTAACAATTTGTGAGTATATAAAAATTAATAGCAGAAGTAAGTCAATAATACTATTATCCATAGTGAATAAATATTAGATTATGGCACATTATTATAGAATAAATCAGTAAAATGGTTACAAGGAAGACTGGCATGTTAATGAAATTATAAATTGTTGTGTTATGGGGAGGTTTGTTAAAATGATGTTTTAATGAAGTTGTATAAAATAAAAAGAAAATAGAATATTGATTAGTGAAATTCTCTTTACAGTTAAACTAGCTAACTGCACAGATACTGAGTTTGAGTGTGGAACTGGTGTATGTATTCCTTTTCAACTCACCTGTGATGGTGTTGCTGAATGTCCAGACAAGAGTGATGAGAACATAAATTATTGTGGTATAATGTTTTCTATACTTCTTCATACTTAGTGACTTTAGGATGTGTTTGTTGATACAAGTTTTATTACTGATATTGTTACATTTAGAATTTATTTGAAGATAGTAGTTTTACATGGTAATCCACATTACTTTTTTGAAAGAGGTTGAGTTATGAGTTGAATATGGTGATTGTCCAGAGTTATCCTCTTTTCTAATTAAAATAGTAAACATTCTATTTAATGTGTTGTTACAACACCAGGACTGGGAAGTGGCTTGTGGGACACAAAATATCAACCTGAAATGCTATTTTTACACATATATAATTTTGACCCCCCCCCCAAAAAAAAAAAACGTTTGCAGTTTATGTGATTTTTATCACAGATTTTAGACCTATTAGTTTCTAATGCTTTGCCAGTTTTCATCATTTAAGCTGTAACCTATTTCTGTTTTGTTATAGCAACCAAAACTTAACAAACAATGCTCCTATCTTCTCAACATTTTTTTAAATGCTAACAAGAGCTATTACTAGAAATAACTCCTAAACTATGTAAAATAACAACCTCTAATTCCAGAAATCTAGAGTTAAAAATTGTTATATTATCTATTTTATTCAGTTATGGTGCATTTTTTGAAATATATGTAGTTTGTTTATTTTTACAGCTACCAGGACTGCTATATGTGGATGTTTCATTGTTGGGTGACTGGTTGTTGTATAAGTACTGGCATCTAATATGCAAAATTCTTATAACATTGTATAATGATAATATATATATATATATATATATATATATATATAACTTGTCTTATGGCTACAAATACTAGATTTTACAAATGGTTATTACATTGTTGTTTTAATATTCTAGTAACATGTTTAACTTGTTTTCTTTTATGACTTCTAGGATGTGGTTCTTTCTCTGTTGTTATGAATATGCATAATAAATGTACATTTTATGCTTTTTATTATTAAAACAACTATAACATGTCACAGAGTTCTTTACTAGTATAAATATTGTATTGTTTTTTGTTTGTTTCTTGCAGCTACCAGGACATGTCATACAGGGTTCTTTCACTGTTCCAATAACCGTTGTGTTTCCAACAAGCTAATCTGTGACAAAGAAGATAACTGTGGAGATTACTCTGATGAATCTAACTGTACTTGTAATGAAGATGAGTTCAAGTGTACACGAGGACCGTGTCTCAACATTAGTTACCGCTGTGACCAGGATCCAGACTGTCCAGATGCTACTGATGAAATGAATTGCAGTTAGTTATGACTTTATAAATATATTTTCTTAAACATCTTAGCTTCCATTTACATGGATGAAAAAAAAATGGTTTTCTTTATAGTTTCTTATGTTTGGTGTAAGAGGTTATTAATGGCATTTGAAGCTTTGAATGTTAATATGTGATTTTAGGCTCTTAAATGCCTAAAACATTCTGTTGTTCACTATTCATCTTATTTCAAGAAAAGCTTTAACCTGTACTTATAAAAAATATGAGCATAACAATGATAACTCATTAAAAATATTATTTAATGCTGTTATAATCAACATTATATTGTCTTCATAGAATTGGTATTTAGAAAACAAAGTAAAATAGTTTGAAGAAATCACAACTTTTCAGTAAGTTTTTTCTGAAATTTTTGATAACTGGTGTGATGATCATAGTCAAGTAATGTTACATTAAGTTTCAGTCTAAACTTTGTCTACTTGACAGTGGTCGTACTAATGATAAGAACATCATACAAATACAAGTTGGAGAAAAACCTACTGAAAATCTGTGATTTCTTTAAATATCTATCAACAGTTCAAAAAATCAAAATGTAAAAGTAAAAAAGTATTTATCTACATCATAAATTATCTGTGAATTTATAAAACAACTATCAGTCATTAGGCTTGTTTCCCATAGTTGTTAAAGACTGAATAAATTTGTTCTTTCTGTAGCTCAACCAGATTGCTCTCTTAGGGCTAGCATGAACATGGAGCTAGTAAATTGTAAATATACAACAAACTGTATAAGTCCTTCTTGGATTTGTGATGGCCACAATGACTGTTGGGATAACTCTGATGAACAAGACTGCAGCCCAGGTAAGTAGCTGATGGTAAAATGAGATTCACTAACTTTTGATTTTAGCGTTTGTCTGAACTACCACTTAGAATAAATTACACTTAAATAAGACAGTGAATAACCTGAATTTGAGAATCATTACAAATAATTTCACTATAAAAAAATTCCCAACATCAAGCCTTTTATTGTTTTAGTTATATTTACATTCTTAGTTTGAAGCAGAACTGACTAGTTTTTACATATAATTTAGTGGAATGAAGAAGTTCTCCTCTACAGTATGTTGAAAGTGCCTTGAAAACATATTGACATCACCAATAGTCTTGAGGTTTTTTACTTATCCCTTTCCTTTACTAGACGTGCATTCTTTGTAAATGCTCTGAATCAACCTAATGTGGAAGCTGATAACACTGTGACATCACAGTCAGTATTGTATTATTTTCAAATACCCCAATTCACCCTCTAGGCAGAAGCTGATAACACTGTGACATCACAGTCAGTATTGTATTATTTTCAAATACCCCAATTCACCCTCTAGGCAGAAGCTGATAACAATGTGACATCACAGTCAGCATTGTTTTATTTTCAAATACCCCAATTCACCCTCTAGGCAGAAGTTGATAACACTGTAACATCATCAACAATATTATGTTATTTTCTAGGCATGAGCTGATATTTGTGTGACATTACCATTGGTCGTGTATTCTTTTCAGACATCCTGAGTCATCCTGCAGGTGAAAGATAGCAATTTCATATCACGATTGGTTTTGTTTTTTTGTCATATACCCCAATTCACAGTCAGATGGAAGCTACTTATTTATTGCATCACCAAGCATGTGTGTACTTTGTATACTGCATAGAAAAGTGTATTTATTTAATATACATATATTTTGACAGTATTAATTTGTTAAAAGGTTTCACTATAATGACAATAATGATAATCTTCTTACATATGGGGATCAAAGTAAATTACTTAACCTGCTTGAATTAAAATATTAGTGTGAAGTAAGGCCATGTGTTGTTTGATGAAAATAGTAAATATAATACTGACTTACTGTTGGCCTATGAGTAGGTATGTTTTTCTGTACAATGTGTAAGTGGCAACATTCACCAAGACCCTAGAACAACAGACAATCATACTCTTATTGAAACACATTTGAAGTTTTGGCCATTACTGGTTTTATCCCAGGAGAAAGTAAAAGAACATACATTACGTGAAGTAGTGTAAAGATTATAACAAGAAATTTATTTCAACTTATGAGATACGGAAATACATGTTTAATAGAGGCATTATTTGATGCTTTCCTAATACAGACAACTGAGTATTTGGATTAGTTGGTCCTGATGAAATTAGTCTAATGTTAAAAGGTAACTCGAGCTGTTGAAGGTCACAAGAAAAGCTTTTCACATTTTATGTTATGTCTAATTTTATAAATTCTGAGTAATGACTCCACACCCCTGATTTTATGATTATATACCTTATGACTGATAAAATAACTTTTGAATACAACCTTTATGTGTGATACAACATCCATAGCAAATCAGTATCATAGTACACATACTGTCTGTACTTAGATCATTCTGAGTTGGTGGATGCAGTGTTTTGTATTAATATAAAGGCAGTTGATAAATACAGCTATATATATATAAAGCTTGGTTGGAGTTCAATGTAAATAACTAATAAATGTAGCCAGTGTGTGAGTTTAAAATTTTGTTGAAATTAATTTTCTTCTTTTCGGATATACAAGACGTCTTACCAAATGCTTTGGTATCTAAACCAAAGCCTGAGTATATATATATATACACAAACTGCCTGTACTTCTTCTCTTTACACAGGCTTTGGTTTAGATACTAAAGCATTTGGTAAGACATCTTGTATATCCAAAAAGAAGAAAATTAATTTCAACAAAATTGTACAGCCATATTAAAAACAAATTTAAGGGTGCCTGCCATAAACTACTCACCTACACACCATAGCAATTGTTAGTGAAATAGGCATTACTTAGAGTTTGACTGTTAGCTTTTAACATTTCTGGAATGCCCCTATGCAGATTATATTAAGAGTATAGTGTGATTAAATCAGTTCTCAAAATGTGCTTTGTCATCATCTCTATTTTATTAGTTTGTCAATTCAGTAGACTTTAGTAACCATTTTTTGTCTTTGACACTATATAGGGACTTCACTGGACTGTTCTTTATAAAGAAGGTTTGATTTAAATTTTCTTTGTGATGCAAACTTACAAAAGTTGTCTTTTTTTAAATATAATACATGTGAGTTATTCATGTGAACCTACACTTCTTACTGATATCTGTATTTTGATTTGAAGAATGAGTGTTTATCATTATTGTGTGTATGTACTCACAGTTTATTTGAACATTTTACATGGACTAGTGACTCTAAGTCTACTGATTAGTGCTTGCTTATACTGTCCAGAAGTTTTAGCTATTATTGTGGGAAGTTGATACATTATTACAGAAATTCTGTTATGTTAAAATATATATATATATTTTTCTTTACTTGACTTTCAGCATCAGAAGACTCACCTTGTCCAGGAAATGCATTCAAATGTAACAATGGTCTGTGCATACCTCAGCTATGGAGATGTGACCGTGATAATGATTGTAATGATGGCTATAATAGTACACTTAGTTCGGATGAGGCAGATTGTGGTATGTTTATTAGATTTTGAATAGTAGTATATGTGTAACATGTTTGTATATATTGGCTGCATGAATACAAGGTAATAAGAATTTGAAACACACAACTTTTAATTTTAATTCCTTTCTTCCTTAAAATATCATTAAACAGGTTTAATAATATGCTGTGTTCTGTTACAGCCAGAACACATTTTACAAAATAAAAACCTTTTCTACCTTAACAAAAAATTATGATTTTTTTTCATATAACATAAATTTTCTGTTTTCTCTTAGTATGAATATGACTTGTATGGTTCACTATTTTCATACACATGCAATAAAAATATGTAAATTATAGATATTCAAAATTCAGTTTTATATGTTGCGATTAGTTTGTACATCAATGTTAATTTCTAAACTAAATTTTAGTCATTGTTTATTTTTTTCTTATAAAACAGTATTGAAAAAGAGATATACTTCTTGAGCTTATAAAACTCTAATTAACTTATATATTTTTCTTAAACATTTGCTTAACTGTTTTTGACTATATATCAAAATATAAACTTGCTTGATCTATGGCAATCTAAAAAAGTATTGGTGAGGTTTGGATATGCTGTATAATTATGTTTTAGCTAGCAAAAAAATTTTTTCTAAACTAACAAAGGATTTACTTTAATTTACTACAGATATTTCTTGTTGTCTTCCCTAAAGATAATTGAATTGTTTTTTAACTCCACACAAAAGTTTTCTATTTTTACATGTACCCATTGTTAAATGATTCGTGTTTCTAAATGTTTGTTGCTTTTTTTATCTTGTAAGTAACAAATACTGAATTATTTTTCCTGAACTTAAACCAGTATTTTTCTCTGAATCTAACATGAACCAAATTGTTTCTACACATGAATCAAAATTTTCCTTATTTTATGTATAGCTAAAAAGAATTGAATTATGTTTTTAAACTTTTTTCAGTAATGTTCTTATTTTAAATGATTAAAACAGACACACTACTTGTTTTGGTGTCCAATCATATAATTTTTGGGCTCACTCTTAACTTTTTTTAGGGAACCAGCCAGGTCCCCAAAACATGCAATTTTAGGGGCCAATCATATAGCTCATTGTGAAATGTACTCTGTAGTGGAGGTTATCAGAAAAAATCACTGCCAGTATAATCTATTCTTTTGTTCAACTTTAAAGTAATGTCCTTAAATAATCAAGATAAATAATGAAAGAAAATACATGCACTTAACAATTTTTATTTAATCAATTAATGCACCAAAGAATATAGACTAATAAAATGCAAAAAGTACACAAATTCACTTACCTCTCCAAATTTTCCTGGCTTTCTAAATATGCGACAAGATCCATTACAAATTCATTCAAGCTAATCGTTAACTTTCCCATGGGAATGATGTTGCTACAATGCGTCATATGACAGATGAAAACCTTGACTTTCTATTGATTATAGGTAAAATATTATGAAACGTAAGAGAGAACTATCAACGAATTGTGAAAGAGAGGATGTGACAAGTGGGTGTGGCAGGAGGGGTCTGATTTTCTATTTAATAGCTTTGTAACCAAACAAAATTGAAGGCTATAAAAATTATGGTCTGTTTGAGCATTAACGATTTTATAGAGAGTATTTTACGTTTAATTTTGTACATTTTCGAGGGATAAAATAGGGATGATGACATGCTAAGACAAAATGTGTCACATGGGTTACACTAGTGGAAATTCAGGATTTTTTTATATATTTCCTTGTAGAAATAAGAACTTAAAGCTTGTACACTATTAAAATATTGATTATTAGCTAAGATTTTATGCTATTCTAATTGGTATAACATAAACAAAAAGTAGTTCAATAAAATCTTGAATGTAAGACACTAAAACCTTGTGTCATGCACAGTAAAGGGTACCCGGTGGAGAGAGGGTTAAACAGTCGTTGCACAGGCATTCATAGTGACAAGTGTTCATAAATTCAGTAAGGTCCATTTATGGTTTGTCATAATTTCTGTACGGTTAAGAAACACATAGATCAATTTATGTAGAGTCAAACCTTTGATGGCTACCTAGTAGACACATTTTACCAGCCTGCAAGCATTTTTGGGGGCCATTGGCTCCTGGGTCCCCTGCTAATTTTAACCCTGTATGTATAATATACAAAAGCCATTAGTCATATAACTATTTAAATTACATATTGAATTTATAGAAGATCACGCCATCTCTATACTTTTGACTTGCCAACCCTTTATCCTTATTCAAGATATGATAATTTTTTTTGTAGATTCTTTGATATTTGTAGCAGTCATAACATTTGGTTGAACAAAAGTAACTTTTTTTTTTAAATAATAATAGTTTTCTGTTTATTGATGTATTAGTTAGGGAAAATAAAAGTAAGTTAAAAAAACTACTGTTTATTATAAATCTTTTTCTGTTAGCATGCCACCTTATCAAGAGTTGTTTCAAATGAATTCACAAAAAATGTCAACTTTTTATTCTTATGTTTACAGGTCTTTAAAGCTATGTTCTAATCCAGAATATTTAAAAAATGAAGTGTTATTAAATATTTTTACAGATCATTAAAGCTTTGTTCTAATCCACAAAATTTGAAAAATGAACTGTTATTAATTAAATACTTTGTATTAGATAGAGGTTTTTCACCAAATATTGTTGATAGATCCGTGAGAAAATTTAGTAAAATTACAAATGATGATCAAGAAAGCAAGCTAAAGTCAACATTTGATAAAATATATGATTTCAAATGTTGTTTTTACCAAATGTGTCAGATTTGTCATGTAAATTATTTTTTAGTTTTAATATACAAAATAAAAACCTTATTCTGATTTATAGACCTGTGAATAAAATTAGTCAGATATTAAATAAAACTGAAGATGTAAGTAATGTAATGGAGAAAACGGGTAATTACAAAATTGAATGTTTATGCGGTTGGGTAAACATTGGTCTAACTAAAAGAAATTTAGAAAGTAAAACATAAGTTAAAATTCTGCACTAGCTGAACATGCAAGTCACATTGGTCATATCATTCAGTGACAAAAAAACGGCTATTTTGGCTCAATCGAATGATATGATTGCTAGAAATATCAGAGAATCTGAAGAAATAATGAAACACACTAAAAAATAATTGTCGTATCTTGAATAAGGATAAAGGGTTAACAAGTCATAAAGTATGCAGATGACATGATCTTCTGTAAGTACAGTATGTAAATTAAATAGTTACATGGCTAATGGCTTTTGTATATATATATGGCTTGCACTGTTTTTGATTGGATGTCGAAATATGTAAAGTATTTTGAGACTGTTGACAATCTCAGAATAGTGTTTTTAAGTTGTGTGCTTAAAAATTTTGTTTGAATATTTTAATTATTTATGTTTATGCAAGTACTTTGAATTTTAACATTTTAATATTATGTTCATATTTTATCTATATCCAACTACAATTTGATTATTATCCTGTATGTTGTATAGGTCCCCCTACTTAACTGCATGTGTTTTTAATAATAGGTTTGTTTCTTAAAAAATAATGTGTAAATAGAATATATTTATGTAGTTTGTTTTTAACTCAGAATACAGATGTAAGCCAAATCAGTTTGCTTGTCTTAATGGAGACTGCATACCATCAATATGGAGATGTGATGGTCACCTTGACTGTAATGATGGTGATGATGAGAAAGCAGACTGCAGTAAGTCAATTTTTAACATTTTTCTTAGTTTAGTTTGCTTAAACGAATTTAAACTCAAGGTATTTAAAATTTGAAACATAAGTGGATGAATTCTTCAAGTGTCTATCAGAGAGAAATGCTTCATATTGAAGTATATTTCTTTTGAACATCGTGAATGTCCTACTTGATTGCTCAATATATCTCAAAGATATCTGTCAAAACACATCTGTGAAAGCTAACAGTTATATGTAAACTTAAATGCTGTAAAATTTCCATATTCAAACACCATCCTAAAAGTGTTACAAATATTTAACAGTTGGTGTGTTCATGTCATATGTTAGAAAAAAGGTTAATTTTTTTTTAAATGTAACAGACATTCATGTGAAGTAGTAAACAAAGAAAAAAAAGATATCATTAAAACAATGTGAAATATCTCTGTGTAAGAAATACTAGTTTACACGTAATACTGATATTACATTTTTGGAACAAATTATGACAGCCACCAAATTTACGAGTATCTGCATCAGGAGTTAAAAATGCATAAAATGTTTTAAAAAGTTACTTCAACGTATATAATGTTTTCTTGTGGAATTTGGTTATGAAGTGATTACATAAACCAAAAAATACATAATCCCTGCAGTAGTATACAAGAAATAATTAAGGCAAGTAATGTATTTGACAGGATATTTAAAAAAAAGACACAAGATAGCAAAGATATATATTTTTGTTCAAGCACAGTGGCTGATGGGAACCATATTATGCCTAGTAGTTTAACTGTAGTAGGTAAATTTAAAACAGATAACTTAAAATACAAAAATACATATATAAAAAAGAAGAAGAAAGTGGGACTTTAACAGCTACTCAGCTATCATATTAGTAATTGCAAGTACAATTCTTGGATGACCAGTTTCCAAACTCTGATGGCTATAGCCATGCATATGATGGATATTGTACAGATGAATTTTTCCATTTTTCTGTATTTGTGCTGCTTTCTCCTCTGATATTGCTATTTTCTATGTTACAGAAAGTTGTCTTTGAAATTTATGTGCTCTCAGCTTTGATTCTCAGCCATTTTGCTATATGGATATGTTTTCTTCAAATGGGTTGTGATACATTCCTCCATCCATAAATTCACCCATGGTGGCATTGAATTAAAATAGTAATATATTTGTCATGAGCCAAAAATATATAGATTCTAAATGTGATGCTATAGAACCCATGTGGAACAGTACCCCACAGCATTAGCATATGCAGATTGTTGTTATAAAGTGTAGTTAATCCTTCATATGGAATAGATATGTATTACCCAATACAAAATATCGTAGTCATTATTAATCCCCATCAAAGAAAATCAACAGCTATCAGCAAAAAACAAACAAACTATGATCCAATTCAAAAATAGAAACCTTAAGATACAAATACCAAAAACGAAAAATCAGAATTTTTATTTAAGTAATTTTACTAAAACTTTGCCTGTAATTATATGTTAAGATTAAAAATACTTTTTTTCCTCTGAAAATTTTCAAATTTTATTTGCATAATCCCTAAAACCTTCTGAATAAATACCAAGTGTTTTTTTTCCAGAAAAACTTAATAATTTATCTATTATTTTCTATTCTATAATGAGCAATTTATGTTAAATTCTTTACTTCTGGCAGGGATGATAAATAAATTAAAGAGGGAAGGCCTAGAGGGCAAACATCACAATTCTCATTCTAGGGAAGGTTTGAGTTTTTTTTTTAATATTTTCTTATAAAATTAAGAACTTAAAACTTATATTAAAATTTGATTTATTAACTATGTTTTGATACCAAGCTTATTCGTATACATTGATAATGAAGTAGTTTAAATAAATTTTGAATGTAACTCTGTAAAAGGTTGCAACTGTTGCACTTGTATTAAAAGTTGTAAAAATTAATTCTAGTCAAATTCATTGTGTCAAGTTTTTAATATGGGATGGGATTCTTTTATAGTAGGTGGCTATGACTTGTTGGCAATAAAATTGAACGATAAATGGACAGCACACAATACACTTGTTTTAAAATAATATATATTCAAAACAAGTCAAACTTGTATACAAAAATTCTTCACATGATAGGATATCATAATTATATCTAAAACTCTAATTAATTCTCTTTTCTTGTCAAAAGTCCACACAGGCTGTTTCGATTACTTTATTTTTACTGTCTCTGTTGTTACAATACAAATGTGAAACACACTACAGAAATCACCCGTTAAGGTTAATCATTCACACACCGGCTAACTTCACGTTTTCTTTCACTAACTAACTTTTTTATATCTTCCTTAACTTGTTGTATCTGCACATATTTGTAACACTCGATAGAAAAATCTAGAACTATCTAGCCCTCTAGAAGCAACAATATTACACATAAATAGAAAAACTTGGAAGCTTCAAGTAAGATGACATCAACAATATTACTAAACCCTAATACAACAGTCAAACTGCATACACAATGTTCTACTCATACAGAGTTACTTGACCAACTTGTAATAACTATTACTTTTAAAATAATTAACTTTTAACACTTTTGTTATGAAAATTAAATAATCATTAAATATTAAATCACTATATAAACTAAACAGTCTTGTATATCCAACATGTTGCGTATTTACTTTTCAAAATATGTTGAAATAAAGAATGGCTCTATTCATACTTGTGCATTAAGATCCTTGCTGGTCTCTCCAGCTAAGGAGTTTCAGCTGTTCAATGGATCTCCACTCGTCAGGATGGTATTATGGTGCAGACCACAGTTCTTATTTTGACATTTTCATCACCACGTCTACCGGCCTCTGTTAAGGCAGGTTATTTGAAATGTAAGGTACGACCCTATATTCCCAACCCTCTCCGATGTTTTCAGTGCCAGCGATTCGATCATTCAATGACATCTTGTCATGGTTCTATGACGTGTGCTCGTTGTGGTGGCAAGGACCACGACACCTATGAATGTAAACTGGAACTGCACTGTGTTAATTGTAGTGGTTCCCACCCCCCCTTACTTTAGGTCTTGCCCTAAGTGGGTGGAGGAGAAAGAGGTACAGCATTTGAAGACCAGAGGCTCGGAAGCTATTGTTCCCTACTCCATCTCGGACATATGCCACTGCA
>NW_013667370.1:192781-194231 GCF_000517525.1 Limulus polyphemus | reverse complement strand
GGGAGTGGAGACGGACCTTTCTATGCCTCCATCTGAGTCTTTTTTTCACACCATATGAGAGGTCTTCTCCCCTCCATGGTTAATAGAGTTGAGAGGTCTACATCAACTCCAATCTCTGTCCCCACTATTCCTTCCAGTGACTGCTTGGGTCAACCTCCTCGGTCACCAGCCTCCGGTGTTCGTTCGGGTCCTTCTTTGGCCCCTAAAAGCAGGACAATCAATCGATCACGTCCTCAGTTATTGGATTCTCACACTGATGACAGAGATCTGCCCACTCGATCAAGGGCAGGAGCCATGGAGGTCGATCTACCTCCCTCTAGTAAAGAAAAACGGCGTGGTCATAAACCGAAGGGTTCCCCCACCCTGTTTGTCTAAACATACATAACAATGGCCACTTTGATACAGTGGAACTGTCGAGGTTTTCATTCTAATCTCAATGACATTAAGGCCTTGATTGACTCTTATCATCCCGTGTGTCTATCCTTGCAGGAAACATTCC
This sequence comes from Limulus polyphemus, assembly GCF_000517525.1. Taxonomy (NCBI): domain Eukaryota; kingdom Metazoa; phylum Arthropoda; class Merostomata; order Xiphosura; family Limulidae; genus Limulus; species Limulus polyphemus. The sequence continues at coordinate 193,732 of NW_013667370.1, read as the reverse complement.
TGAAACCTGCTGATACAGTCACCTTTCGGCAGTTTTCTCTGTACCGGAATGACTGGGCGGGTGCATAGAGGGGTGGCACTGCTTGTCGACCAGCATGTGCCCTCATTATACCCTTGGAGGCCATAGCCATCCATGTTTCCTTGGGTTGTACCATCACTGTTTGTTCTCTCTACCTGTCTCCTGGGGAAACTTATGATCAATCAGACCTTGATGCTCTCGTTGACTAGTTGCCATCTTCCTTTTTACTTCTGGGAGACTTTAATGGACACAACCCCCTGTGGGGTGATGCTGATATTGATGGGAGGGGTCGTTCCATAGAGCGTATGCTCTCAGATCACAACCTTTCTCTCTTCAGTACTGGTACATATACTTATTTTCATGCACCTAGTCAGTTTTTTATTGCCATTGATCTCTCGATTTGCTCCCCTTCACTTTTCACTTGCTTTTCTTGGATGGTCAACTGTGACCCATGGGGCAGTGATCATTTTCCTATCATTATGAGAGAGGTTTGCCATGGTCGATGCCACCTGAGTACCACAGTGGAAGCTGGATCAGGCTAACTGGCCATCTTTCACCTCTCTCTGAACTTGATCCTGCCTTTGTCTGTCTGCCATCAATAGACGATTGTGTGTTTGCAGTAACTGACTGTATTGTCCAGGCGGCAGCTCATTTTATTCCTAAGACCTCGACACGTTTTCCACGGTATCCTCGTATATGATGGAGTCCTGCCTGCCAGAAGGCACGGAAAGCTCAAAAACGGGCCTGGGATACCTTCCAATGGTATCCCTCTCTTTCTAACCGCATTGTTTATCAGCAGGCCTGTGCCCATGCTCGGCAGGTTCGATGTCTGTGCCAAAAGAAAATTCACTACAAGCACCTATTCTACCACCAGTTCCAAAACTGTATGGGACAAGATTTGGAAAGTCTCTGGGAGGTATGCTTCCCATCCCG
>NW_013667370.1:185660-191815 GCF_000517525.1 Limulus polyphemus | reverse complement strand
GAACATGAGGTTTATTGAGCGGCAGCTTCAGACTGCCCTCAATTGGTTGTTGATATGGACCACTGCAAACAGTTTTAAATTTTCTTTTTCCAAAACCGTTTGCATGCATTTTTGCCGACAACGGGGTCTCCACCTCCGATCCTGAGTTCCGTCTTGGCAATTTAGTTATTTGTGTGATCCCTGAGGCAAAATTCTCGTGGCAAACTTAGCTTTATTCCGCACATCAAGCAGCTACGTGTCAAATGTGCAAGGGCTTTGAACATCCTCCGTGTCCTCTCTTCCACCTCTTGGGGTGCGGATCGACGTTCTATGCTCAAGATCTATCGTGCACTGATTCAATCAAAACATGACTATGGGTGTTTGGTCTATGGTTCTGCCAGGACCTCGGCCTTGAAGATGTCTGATCCCATTCACCATCTGGGGCTTTGGCTCTGTACTGGGGCTTTTCGTACTTCTCCAGTCCAGAGTTTGTACACTGAGTCCCACGAACCTCCTTTTCACCTCTGTCATTTGCAACTTTCTTTACAGTATGCTGCCAAGCTTCGATCCTTATCACGGCATCCCACCTGGGATTGTGTCTTTCTCCCAGGATGTGCCATGCTCTTTCAGAACAGACGGTCTGCTATTCCTTCTTTGGCCTTCGTATCCAGGCGCAACTGGCTGAATTGGGTCTGGCATTGGATGACATTGCTGTCCCCAATGATCAGCCCATTCCACCTTGGCTTATTACCATCCCTTCCTGTGACCTTTCTCTGAGTCATATGAGGAAGGCAGATACTCCCAATTGGAAGTACCATCTTCTTTTTGCTGAGCATCTTTTGAGCCATTCTTCTCTTCCTATTTACACGGATGGTTCAAAATCGGGTGACTCGATAGGTTCTGCCATGGTGTGCTGTAGGTTGGTAGTTGCTTGCAGGATCCCCTCTATAGTTTCTGTGTTCACTGCCGAGTTGTATGCTATTTCTCTTGCCCTGGATCATGTAGAAGCTATGCAGTACAGTAATTGTACTATTTACACTGATTCTCTTAGCTCTCTACTGGCCCTGGAATCACTTAATGTTAGTTCTCACCCTGTTCTCATCGATATTCAACACCGATTGGCCCATTTTTCTCTATCTTCTGTTTCCATCCAGTTTTTCTGGATCCCTGGCCGTGTCGGTATTCACGGGAATGAGCTTGCTGATACTGCAGCTAAGTCCATCTGCTCTGATGCCATCACGGCCATGCCATGCCATACATGGACTGTGGTCCTGTCTTTAAGGCATGGCTTTGTGCCAGTTGGCAGTCGACTTGGGGTGAGCAATGTCATAACAAGCTTTTCCAGATCTAGCCTACTGTTGGTCTTTGGCCGTCTTGCTTCCGTAAGGATCGGAAGGAGGAAGTAGTCCTGGCAAGGCTACGCTTTGGTCACAGTTTTTTAACCCATCGTTTTCTTTTATCAGGTATTGACCCACTCAAGTCACAATAGCCCACATTTTACTGTTGTTCCGTTGTTACGATCGTGAGCGGCGGCATTATTTTAAACACATATTTTCCAAGAGTTTACCTCTGACGTTGGACAGTGTCATTGGTAATGGTGACACTGTCCGATTAGATTGCATTTTTAATTTTTTATGCACTATAGGTCTTTTTAATTGTATATAAATCTTTTATTGATATATATTGGTTTTAACTCACTGTATTTTTACATTTTAATTTACTTTCACTGTTTTTACTGGTTGTTTGGCGCACATAGCCTCGTTGCTTTGCGTCATAAAGGGGTTGCAAAAAAAAATATTTAATTTTAATATTACCAAACTTCACAGGTGATATTAAAAAATATTTAAATACATTAAAGATATCTGAGGGAACTTGCAAACAAAAGCTACATTTTGTTTTAATATGGTGCTAGCCAAAGTATCTAGTGGTGTAAGTTTAGTGGAGACATCACAAGATGGGTTTCAGTTTTGTTTTGTAATTTGCCATGGTTTTCTCCTTATTTTACCTGAATATAAAAGTCGGTGTGATTTTTGTGCTCTATACTGCATGTAGTTTTGATGCATTTACAAAAAAGTTAATCACAAAAATGTAAGCAAATCATAATAAAAAACTATGATCAAACCAAAGATATTAACATTCTGGTGAAAAATTTATCTTGATATTAATGAAACCTGTGTATTGAAACTTTATACCATGTTCTAGTGACTCGTCAGTGTGAAAAGACAGAATTCAGGTGTAATAATTCTGGACAGTGCATTCCTCACACCTGGGTATGTGATGGTGAGAATGATTGTGGGGATTCAGCTGCATCCGATGAACATCCACAGGAAGGCTGTCGTAAGTATTTTACAAAGTTTGTGGCTAAGGCTGTCATTGTACAATATTACATTTGTATTTACAAGCCTAATAGAACGGGATATAAAGAGAAACTTGCAGTACTATTTCTAAAATAATTTAAAACTCACTGAATATAAAGTTAAATATTAAAAAGAATATTATTCATACTTATATTATTTACATTAAGTTAATTGATTAATCTGTATGGAATTGTGTTACAGCATGATTTCGACACTTTTTATAATGAAGTTGTTTTGTGAAAAAAACTGGTTAGTGCTGTTTTCACACATTATCACATTGTGCTTAGATGTACATGTAAGTTTAAGCTTTGGTATTTTAGTGATGTATTTGAATCTGATATGTTTACTTTAGAATGTTATTTTGTAATCTTGAGAGTTCACTGACTAAAGCCATATTCAACTTTTACTAGATTGCTTATAAACTAAGACATCACTCTCAAACTCACTGTTGATGGTATATTACACAATTAGTATTTTCTGTGTTTACCTAGAAAAATTTTTTAGATACAAACCTCAACAATATTTGAAACATAATCTGTTGACAAGGTAAATTTTCTTAAACTTTCTGTAATGTTTTAAGGTATAAATTAATGAAAAAATTTTGTATCAAATTGTTGTTGACATGTTTCATATTCTCTATCAAACAGTTCAGTTCTGTGCATAAGAGATTTTATTACTTTTAAGGATTCTGTCTTCCCTAGAACCCTTCATTCCTTTGGGATGCACACACACACATGCCTCCTCTAGTTGATCCAAAGGATTCTTTCTTGGGTTCCATTGTCCTCATTTGTAAATCTCCCTTCTCCTCAAGAAATTGTCGTGTTGACTGTGCTCATACTACTTACTTTCAGTGTTCATTTACCAACTCCCAAACTGGATCCATTTCTTCACTGATGATTCTCTCTGATTAAGGTACATCTCTGGATGTGGATTAAACTTCTGGCATTTGGACAGAGGATGAATGTTTTCTCCACATCATCATGCTCAAGCCTCTCGCTTTTCTTTGGGCATGTCCCAATTCCTGCCATTAATGGAGGATCACTTGGTCATGATCTACTCTTACAATACCACAGTCATTTCTTATGTCAACTATCCAAGAGGCACCCATTTCACGATCCTTTGCTTTTGGGCTTTGGACCTACTCTTCTGGGCCCATTCACATTGGGTTTTCCTTGTTGCCTGTTATTTGCCGAGAACTAAGAACTTGTAATAACTGCCTCTCTTGGGCAGTCCACTTTCTATCAACATAATGGTCTCCACACCCCCACATCATTCATTGGATTTGCTCTTGGTTAGACATCCCTCTCATAAGTGCCTTTGCCATCCTTCTCACTTCCAGGATTCCTCTCTTCTGGTCCCCTGTACCTCATCCTTTGGATTTAGCTGTTGATGCTTTCAGCCAAGTCTGTTCTCACCTCTTTCAATATGCCTGTTCTCCTCTTCATTTTCTCACCTTGGTACATGACACTCATTGTCAGGTGCTATTGTTGATGCCTCTTTGGCCAGCTCAACTTTGGTGTCCTGTGCTTCCTCACGTAGCATCCAGACCATCCCCCTTTCCTCTACCCAGTTCTCTTCTCTATTACTTCAACATCATACATCACTTTTCCTTGGCTGTTGATCCCTGGTTTGTCGATCTCTACCATTGATGGTTATCAGGCAACTTTTCCTGCTACTAAAAGGTGTTTTTTCCTCTGTCCTCTACATTCTGTTCCACTCCTTTGTTCTTCTCTGACTGGGAACTTCCTGTGGCTTTTCACACTCTTATGCATGTTTCAGTCGAGCCATTGGCTTCTTGCTCTTTGTGCTGCCTTTCTCTCCAGAATTATTACCTCCTTTTCACCTGTGATCTCCATCATGTCTATGCTGTTGATACTTTTCACACCTTCTTTCACTGCACTTATATACTCCTCTCCCTGTACCGATCTTTCCTTCCTAACACTTCTTCTGCTGAGGAAAGTAACCATATTTTCTTTCCTATCTTACTTCATTCTGTCTCTCATCCTTATGGTCCTTCAGACCTGGATTTGTTCCTATGTACTGTTCGGGCTGTTTGGTGTTGCTTATCACAGACATTTTCATTTTGGGGTCTCCACCATTGTCTGTCTCTACCCTGGGACCCCTCTTCTTCCAGGAACTTCTCTTCTTCTACACTTACTAGATGGATCTGTTTACTCCTCTGGTTGGTATATTTGTCTCTGAATGTGAGTACTCACAGGCTATTTCATATTCCTTTACATTTGTTTTGTCACCTGTTTCCCATTTTTGCCAGCCTTTGGACAAGATCCTCCAAGTGGGCATGTGGATGACTTCCCACATATTTGTCTCTCATTGCCTATACCATCTGGCTGTTTCATCTCCTGCTGGATTTTGACTTCCACCAGTCATCATTCTTCAATCAACCCACTGTCTTGGAGAAGAATAAGTAGATTTTCTTTTTCACATCCCCTTCACATTTATTAAGATCCTGCCAGATGACTGGTGCTGCCTCCCAGGGAATGCTTATTTCACAAAATTTGCATCAAGCCAGTATAAAGGAAATGCTCAGACCATCTGTCCTGACTATATCAATATCCACTGCAAGATAAGGTGTACAAAAAGACCACCTGAGATATCTTCATGTTACAAAAATTTACTCAATTGTAGGATCCAGACTATACCTATTACATGCAATATCAAGGAAAAAGCCAGTATCAGGGAAGTTTTCTGCCCATTTCTTTGGCTCGTGCTTGTTGGCTTTGAAAAATAGGGTTTCTAGGTCACCCATTGGACTTTTTACAGTAAAAAGACATTTCTAGGTGGTAGTTCGATGAGGATCCAGGCATAATCTCTGGTTCTACACAATGGGACTTCTCCCACTCTTTTTTTTCTTTGAGTAGAGCATGGGAGACACTTATCATTTACTAGTTCCTCTGTGTGGGGGTGAGTTACCATCTTGGAAGTTAACATTTTCTTATTCTGAAAATGTATTTCCAATAGATACTTACTTCTGCATACATTTCCACTTCTGTTGCACATTTGTTTTGTCTGGCTTTGTCAAAAATGAAGTTATCACAAGTGCATGTGTATATGGGGAGTTACTTCACTTGGAGGTCGTGTTGCCCTCTTATTGATGGAGGATTTTTTTTGTATGATGACATCATCATGCACCAGCACAGTTCACATTAAACACAAGAATTTAGGTGGGAGTTACCTCATAGCAAGTGGCATACAAATCTCATAGGCAGATGAGTGAGGAATATGGCTATTCTGTGTGTAGAGGTATCTTTTGGAAATACATTTTCAGAATAGGAAAATGTTAACTTTTCAGATTAACTCTAATGCCACAGACTCAGTCGATTTGACAGAGTTTGTAACCATGGGGTATTCAATACAGTTTCAGTATTATAACTTTTAATACAGTACGTGTATCTTCACAAAGCTTGGCAGACTTTCAGTAAATATTACTAGTGTTTTGTACAAAAAAAAATCAGATTTTGTAATGAAGTATTTTTATTAAGGATTTATCAGTGAATATGGGAATATATCAAGTCTTTTTTTTTTCTAGAATGACTTCAAATTATAACACAAAACTACATGTGTTTATCCTAAATAGCTTTAAACTTATACCATTATACATCTGTTTATTCTTAAATTTTGTTTTATTACATTTTGAACCACATCTAACTAATATTCATGCCAGATAAATTATATATCACAAGGCAAACGTGCAGCACACATTACACTTTCCAATTACATAATGTACGAGCTACTCACAAGCATACCTTGTATAAAATTATTATTTATTTAACCTTACTTAAATTAAAAAGATAATAATTA
>NW_013667370.1:179405-184660 GCF_000517525.1 Limulus polyphemus | reverse complement strand
TTGTCGAAACATTGTACACTTGCTGTTATGTTAAACTTATATTAAAGTATTGCTTCATTACTCATTCAAGCTGTCTCCAGCCATTATTAGTCTCAAAGTGGGTTCCTCGTCATCAAATTTATATAGGTAAACTTTTGCACCAGCCCCTCCACCATTTCAACATGGAATATTAGCTAACATGTGTGGAGAAGTGTGTTATTATATTGGAAGTTAACATTTTCCTTATCTGAAAATGTACTTCCGATAGATAATTACCTCTTCACACATTCTCATCCAACCTGGTGCACATTGTCTTGCTTAGTCAAAGAATAAAGTTATCACAAGTGCAATTGCATAGGGGGAGGTACTGCATATGGAGGTTGTGTCATCCACTTATTGGTGGAAGGCTTTTGTTGCATGATGAAATTATCATGCACCAGTGTAGTTCACGTTAAAATGTGAAATCAGGTCGGAGTTGCTTTAAGGCAAATGGCATGCAAGTCTCTTAGGCAGATGCATGAGGATGATAGGTAATCTGTAGAAAAGGTGAATATCTATTGGAAATACATTTTCAGTTAAGAAAAATGTTAACTTTCATGGTTACAGAGTTGGTGAAAATAACTGACCTTGTTATGGACTTGGTCAATTTGACCTAGTTTATGACTCCAAATTGACCATTAGAGTATCCATACTATAACTTTAATATGTTTTGTGTATCTTCACAGAATTTTGCAAGCTTTCAGTAAACAACGCAAGTCTTTTGTAGACAAAAAAGTCAGAATTTGTAATGAAGTATTCTTACTAAAAGTTTCTCTGTGAATATGTGGAGTCAAAGTGTTGACTACTCTTAGTGCAAAGTGATCTTAACATTAAAAATACTTTTCTTCATCTCAGAATTGTCAAATTTCATTTGTGTAATCTCTAAAACCTTATAAATATAAAAGCTTTTTCGGGAGAACTTTATAATTTATCTATTATATTCTCTACCCTAACTCTTTGCACATTCAGTCAATTTGATTGACATCATAACCACCATAAAAAAATATCTAAATTACCCTTTTTTCTTTTAGAATGATTGCAAATTGTAACAGGAAACTACAGTTGATTATCCTATATAGCTTAAAACTCATAACATTATACATTTGTTTATACTTAAATTTTATTGTTTTATTACCCTTTGAACTACAATGGCTAACTAATAATCCCACCACACATTTGAAATCACAGGACAAACATGCAGCTCATGTTACTGTATTGAATTACATAATGCATGAGCTATGTGCAAGCTACTTGTGAAGAATTTTTATTATTATTTTTTTCTTTGTCTTACGTAATCTAACCTCAGCTAACCTAATAAGTTTCTAATTTTTTACATTTGAGTTACTTTTATAATAATAAATAAAGAATACATATGAAAAACCAAGAAATAAAATACTTACCTGGGTAGTTGTCTTCTTTTTTTTGCTGTAGACTGTCAATGACACTGAACCCTATTTTTTTAAACTAATGGTTGTACTGCACTAAATATGTTTTTATTTAATTAATCCTTTCTCAACAGGGAGACATGTTTCACATCCACTTGACTGGGGAAATGCATTTATGCAACATTACGTATGGTACTCTGAGATATCCTCATAAAACCTGATAATATTTTGTTCAAGATTATAAGTATCTTGTACAGAGGAATGACATTATTTTAATAACATCTTTCTAATAAAAATGTTGTTTATTTATAATGGTTATTAGCACTCAATCTCTGAATAATTCAAGTGCAAGTTTATTTTTATTTTAAGCATAAAAATACTTTTTTTTCATTTTATGATTTTCATATTTCACTTGCATAACCTCTAGAACCTCCTAAATGAATATCAAAGTTTTTTTAAGTTAAATGTTTGCTTTATTTTTTCTAACATATCACTAACTCTAGCTACTATCATCAATGTACATTGCAATAAAAAGATTAAAATTAGGAAATATAAAAAAAAAAGTACATACCTTTTAATTTTTTGTAGAATATCTTTAAAGATCTTTTGGTTATATATATAATTTCAGGTTTCTTCCTTTTCATATATAGTTAATTTTTAATGTTTTATTTTCCTTTTTTGTCCTTTATTATTGATCTTGACAGAAGTCAATTATGCCCTTGGGGCATATTATAGTATCTGGCAGAGATTTGTAACCCTTCATCAAATTTTCGTACACCGCTTAATATCGTAAGCTTTGAGAACTGACGCAAAGTATGATGAATATTTAAAAAATGTTTAAACCTTTCAGTTGTGCATTTTAAAACATAAATAATACATAATTAACTAAAATATAAAAGTAAGACCTAAATACAGTTTAACTATATTCCTAACTATAACATTTAGGTAAGAAACAACTGTAAGTGCTATAGCAGCCAATAATACTACAAGCAGTTACATGTACCCTGTGATGAAAACTGTGTGCTAATTTCCAAATAACCATTATTAAATTATAGTGTATAATTAACTCTTTTTAATGACTATACATATTGGCTATAAAACTCAAGCAAATCTATTGAGGGTGGGCATGGCACCAGTAAAGAGTAGACAAAATGTATTACTTGTTTCAAATGCATTCATTCAGAGAACTTTGAAACATATATGTTAGTAGGTTAATTAAATGTCTTATTGTATAGATGTACATATACACAAGTGGCATTATGTTATTGAAGATATGGAGTGCCAAAGTAGACAATTTTCATAGCTAGTGGGGCATATGACAATACATCTGAAGTTTTAAGTAGTTTCTTTTGATATAAAGGACTAAAACTTGGATAGCATAAAACTTTGAATCATAACATACATTATAATGATAATTTCATTTACATACATTGATAATAAAGGTGTTTAACTAAATTTTGAATGTAACACAGTGACTTGCACAGAAAAGTGTTTAAAGGGGCACCTGTGTCGAAAGGATTAAATAATGCACCAAAGAACACAGAATAATAAACAAACAATGTCCCATTGCTATCACAATTTTTCTGGCTTTGTAACTATATGACTAGGCTATGAAAATTATACTTTGCCTAAGCGATGTAACATTATCATGAGTAATTTCATTAAATTATGTACTTTATTGGAGGGGGGGGGGATAAATTAAAGAAGAGGGGATGCCTAGAGAGAAAATGTCACAATTCTCCTACTAGGGAAAATTCATGTTTTTTTTTAAATATTTCCTTATAAAACTAAGAACTTATAAACTAATAAAATTTGGATTATTAGCTACATTGTTATGTCAAATTTATTCATATACCATGATAAGGAAGTGGTTTAATTACATTTTGAATGTAACTCACTAAAATCTCATGACATGCAGAAAACAATGCCCATTGCCAGAGGATTAATTACTTACAAGCTGATGTTTTATGTTTGCAGCATCTAACACTTGTAAATCCCAGGAGTTTCAGTGCAAGAACATGCGCTGTATTTTGAAGCAATTCTATTGTGATGGTGATAATGATTGTGGTGATTTTTCTGATGAGCCCATTTCATGTGGTAAGTTTAGATATTAAAGAAATAAAATTATGTTTTCTTGTGTTTTATGTTTAAAGATAAATTCTCAGTGTGGCCTGGATAAATAAAGTTGTGTGTGTTGTTTGTTTAGGCAACAAGATGTTATATGAATGCTAATTATGTAAAATGTCTGCAAGTTATCATGTTTCTGTGTTGAATTTACTAAATCTATGAAGGTTCTGCTTGCATCATTATGCACTGTTTATGTAGTATACAAAATGTTGTTTAAATGTGCTATTTGTTTTGTCCACAAAAATTTTGCCTGAGTGTTTCCTTTTCTTTTTTTTAACCAACAGAAAATCTGAATATACTATTCATTGCTTAGTTAACAAACTGTTATATGATTGTTCTATTTCTGTATCTCTTTAATCAAATATTATAAATATTTTCATATCCAGTATATATTACAAATGTATGAATGTCCTGTCTCCTCCTCTGTGTTGTAAAATATTATTTGGAAGTTTTGTTTCTGTATTTATTTTATAAAGCTTTAAGTTTGAGCTGGGTATGGCCTATTAGTTAATTTGTTTGGTAACATGTTGAAGGGTTTGGGGTTTGATGTGTTTGCTACTGAAAATGCTCTGCACTTTAGCTGTAGGTGCATTATAAGTAACAGTCACTTCCATTATTTGGTTCAAAGACTGAGAGAAAGCCCTGATAGTGATGAGCATTGCTAACTGGCTGCTTTCCCTCTGGTCTGTAGCAAAATTAGAAACAGCTATACCTCATTTGACTGTTCAGCCCGTTTGTCAATAAGGTGCTGATTTGGTCAAAATTCCAACTGATATTTTGTTGTTTGTGATATAAGAAATTTGTATAGGTTCTATGTGTTTTGAAAATATGAAAATTTATATGTTTTTTTATTTATCATGCACTATTATATGTGTGTTTAACATCCTTAATTGTTATCAAATTTCTTGTAAATGTTTAGTTTTCATGTTTAATCAACAGTATGCTCATATGTGCTGTTTATTTAGTAGAGTGGAAAAAAACTGTTTTCTTTCACTTTCTCATCAGAAGTGTTTGTGAATGTTCTGTTTCCTCAGTTAGTCAATAAAGTATATGAATATAATGTTTTCCTGATTTACTACTCAAAAAACTAATTTTTTCTTTGATAACAAAGCATTTTTTGAGCTCGGTCATTTTCACCTACCTTGAAACCACCTGATAATCATAAAATTATATGTATTATAACTTTTAATGTAATAAGTTCACAAAATTTGTCGACCTTTCATTGAACACTGTATTTTGTACACATAAAATCATATTTTTTACTTAAGTATTTTTACTAAGGATCTCTCTTAATTTATGGAGTCATAATCAGACTCTGACTAGTCCAAGTGTGAATTCCTTTTCATGTCAAAATTAAAAGTATATTTTTACCTTACAGTTTTTACATTTCATTTACATAACCTCTAGAACGTCCTAAATGAATATCAAAAGTTTTTTTATCAAATTAAACTAAGTATCTTATCTGTTATTTTTGATACCCTAACACTATATCGACTGTAATGCACCAAAGAATATAGACTAATTACGTGCAAAAGTAGACAAATTCACTTACTTCTCAAAATTTACCTGGCTTTCTAACTATGCGACAAGATCCATTACAAATTAATCCAAGCTAGTTGTTCGCTTTTCCACGGGAACAAAGCTTGTACTTTGAGTGAAATTGACGATACAGTGTTATACAATACGTCATTTGACAGATGAAAACCTTGACTTTCTATTGATTAA
>NW_013667370.1:175581-179344 GCF_000517525.1 Limulus polyphemus | reverse complement strand
TAACATAAACAAAAAGTAGATTAATAAAACTTTGAACGTAAGACACTAAAACCTTGTGTCATGAGCAGTAAAGGGTACCAGGGGTGACAGGGAAAGGCTATAAATATTAATTATGCATTATTGATATCTGTATTATAATGAGCAACATACATTCAACTAGCCACATTGTAGAGTGGTGATGATAAAATAGAAAATGGGCAAGTTGGGACAAATAGATGTCACATTACACAGACAAGCAAAGATCAAAAAATGATTTAAATTTTTCCTCTTTACATTAGAAATAATACTTGTATAATGTGCATTACATTTTGATGCCGTATTTTTTCACATACATTGATAATAAAGTAGTTTAATGAAATTTTTAATGTAACTCTGTGAAATGTTGTGACATTTGCACTTTTTCTTACCCATAGCGAGAAAGTTAACTAAACATGTGTTTTATACATTTCAAGATATATTTTTTTAATTTATTTTTGTAGTCCACAGACCCTGTATTGAAGGAGAGTTTCAGTGTGAGAATAAACGATGTATACCTAAGACATGGATGTGTAACGGTATTAGTGACTGTGGTGACGGATCTGATGAGGACACCAGTCATTGTGGTAAGTGAAGATGATGTTATATAATCTAACTTGTTTACTTCATCTTAGAATCATTTTAAGTGTATTGTATAGAAAACATCCTTTGATCTGGTTCTCTCTGCAGTAAGAGCTGCACTCTTTAGTCTGGATCTCCCTCAGCATGTATTGAGCACCCATTTATCTGGTTCTTTATGCAATGATAGTATCATGTAGTAAGCAACTTTTGATCTGCAGTAAGAGCATAATGCAGTGAGCACTCATTAATATGAATCTCTCTATGGTGATAGAATCATATAGAGTGCAGCTTTTAATCTGTGTCTCTAAGAGTATCGTGTAGTAAACATCTGCAGTAGCACCATCATTAGCTGAATATCCCATCATCATTTGGTCTTTATTTTTTTTAAATGTGTATGTGCTCAGTTTAAGTTGAATGCATTAGTCAGCTACAAAAAGTGTTAATATTATTATGTGATTATAGCTTTGATGCCAAGATTATATTATTAATGATATCTGACTTTTGGTTATATTCCTGATAAATAATACTGTTTTATTTGAATAAACTTGTAATTAGCATATATGAATCTTTCAAGGACTGATCTTACAATTAAATTGTACCTGCATTTAATTTAAAATAATTTTTTGAAATATAAAAGCATTGTTATTTAGAGAGAGTAATGTCATTTCTGTGGTTAGAACAACACTTAGAATCATTCATAGGTTGTTTAGGTATAGTATCAGAGAATATATAGACTTGATTCAGTTCTATCAGACTGGCATGGCCTCGTGGTTAGGGTGCTCATCTCGCAATCTGTGGGTTGCGGGTTTGAATCCTCATCATCGAACATTCTTCACCTTTCAGCTGTGGGGACATTATAATGTGATGGCCAATCCCACTATTAATAGGTAAAAGAGTTGTTCAAGAGTTAGCAGTGGGTGTTGTTGACTAGCTGCCTTCCCTCTAGACTGTCACTGGTAAATTAAAGATGGCTAATGCAGATAGCCCTCAAGTAGCTTTGTGCAAAATTAAGAAATAAAGAAACAATTCTATCATCTGAAAAATTTCATAAGAACTTTATAAAAGTCAAAGAATTACATACATTTTCACAGGAACCCATAATTAGAAAATGCATTTAAGAATCTATTTCTGTATGTGGGGATGTGGATGTCCATTCAATTCATAGAGATTCAGTAGTATAATAATTGAAAAATGTATTTTTTCATTTCTTCACAAGGATATTGATAATAAGTACACTCATGTAAATATCCAGAGGGTAAAAATATACATTCACAACATGTCAAATATAATGATCTAAAAATAAACAGAATAATTTTGACATATGCACATCATATACTTTTTTAAAAATAGAATTTAATGAGATATCTCTGTTAGTTTTCTCTTTTAGAAACTGTTACTAATGTTGGTTCTTTTTATTCACTAACATATAATTTTAATATATTTTTATCTAGCAAAAAATGTGACACAACCAGCATGTGGTGATGGGGAGTTTGAATGTGAGAATGAAGTGTGTATTAATTCTACTCTGTTATGTGATGGAGAGAATAATTGTGGAGACTTCTCTGATGAACTCAAATGTAGTAAGTATATATATATATATATATATATATATAGTAATATCTTCACTAAATACAGACGCTTATAGGAGGAAATTAACAGTACTGAAAAGTTCTTTAAATCAGCTCTAGACAGTACACAGTCTACGTAGAATTATAGTTCAATAATTAATTAATGATAATGGAATAGATGTGTATACTACTGGAATTAATTTAAAGTCTGTCAGAAAAGAAAATTTGAGAAGATTATTATGTTAACCCTGATGTTAACTAGCTGATTGCATTACAGATTATCTTGAAATTTAACACACAGGAAGTTTATACCTGCATAATTGTATTAGCAAAAAAAAATGGAGAAGTTAATTATTTATCAGTGATATAACAGAAATTTTATAATTTACCTGTTTTTGGTATGATCAATTTTATAAGTAAAATTGCATATTCTGAATAAAGCTCCTAAAACATGGCATCTTTAAAAAGAAAAAAAGTGGAAGATTGTATATTTAAAAATTCATATACAGTTTTTATGATTATTTTAGTCATCTCTGTTAGGATCTTATAATGTAAACTTCTTGATTATTGTGTAATTTAAACAGTATAAATCGTTAAGCATTAGTTTATGGTTAAATTTATATAACTTATTTTTGCATAAAAAAATGAGAATGGCAAAACATTTGATGGTAATGTCAGGTTCTTCAAATAAATGTGAATCTTCTTGTTTTTGTGTTACATAGACATCAACGAATGTGAATCTGGTGAACTGTGTCCCCATTTGTGTGAAGATTTGCCTATTGGTTATAAGTGCAGTTGTTTTGAAGGCTACAGGCCTGTAGAAGATGGAAAAATTTGTGTTGGTGAGGAACAGTAATGAAACTTAAATCATGTATCTGTTGTTTGCATTTCTTTTTATACACTAGATAATTTGTGGAAAAACTAAAACAGATATTTTTTCTTAAGCATTCAGTAAAATATATATATACCTTTTTTTTTAATAAATTCAAAAATATTTTAGAAACTAAATTATTGATTAAGGAAAATATCTTATAACTAAAATATAGAGGGAGTTAGTTATTTTAGCTTATAAGTAACTAATATTAATTTTTATAGTAATTTTATTCAGTATAACCGGGATGGAAAGCCTAACTTCAAGTAGCTGGGCTTGTCTCAGCATTCACATGTTATACTTGAATAAATGTTCAGGAGAAAGGTTGGGAATTAGAACTATATAAAAACTTTTAAGGTATGGTGTATAGTTCTATTTAATATCTTTTTTGTAAGGATGGATGTTGGGAGTAGAAATGTTAGGGTGGCTTTACTTCAATTCATTTCTACTTTAAGAAATTTAAGGGTAACTGCCTTCCCACAACTGGCTATAGACAGTGAAAGGGAGTAGAAGCTGAGAGTAGTGGGTGTAAGTACTCAGTTTCGTATCCTTACTTGATTGATGATTTTTTTTTCCATGATGGCTGACTAGATTGACATCGGCATTTGTATATTGTCTGATAGATGGGATATCCCCAATGCATTTGGTGCTATTACCACAGACATTATCTATTATATATATATATATATATATATATATATATATATATACACACACACACACACAC
>NW_013667370.1:170582-174987 GCF_000517525.1 Limulus polyphemus | reverse complement strand
TCATTATTCTGTTATAATTGTAATATATGTAATAGAGTCTTTTAAGTATTACAGTTCATTTTACTAGAAAGAAAAATTGAAAAACTGAAGCATTTGTTGGTGTTTAAATTTAATATCTTATTATAACAAATTGATTCTAATTAAGTTGACCAATATCTGTATTCATAATAATGCCATTTTTTTTGGTTCAGACATGACTCCAATTTTTTGTTGTACTTTGTAAGTTGTGTTTCACAGATATTGGTTATTTTATAAATAAAAGAAATATTTGAGCTTTAGACATGCAGCCTAGTATTACTTCAGTTGAATTTGTAATTTTAAAGATGAAATCAAACTTGTGTATTATCTATATTGTAATAGAAGTGCTTTTTGAAAAGTTATAAGTGTTTGAATGTTTTTAATGAAGCATGAATAACTCAGGTTCTAAGTTTACTAGAAATGGTAATTATTGATTGTTATGTATTTTGTTTATAGACTTGGATGAGTGCAAAGAAAAACACCCATGTAGCCATTATTGTAGAAATATTGTTGGATCATATGTCTGCTCTTGTGCTGAAGGATACGTTGCTCGAAATGAAGGTCATTCTTGTAAAGCCAACAGCAGTATGTATTCATTTTAAATTTACTTTTTTTATAATAAAGTATAATGATCGTTGTTGTAAAGTCATTGTATTATGTTTATTTTGTAAGTTGTGTTCATTGTTCTGGAATAGAACCTCATTCTTGTAAAGCCAACAAAAGTATGTCACTGTCATGATTAGTAGCCAGTAGGATCATCTAATTCTTATTAGTAATTAATTACCTTTCCTTATTATCATTAGGTACTAATTACTAAATTAATTTACATCCTACATTTTGCTGGTAATCTTCTGCCATTTTCAGACAAAGTCCTGATAAGGGCTGTATTTGTGGTGGGAATTTCAGGGATTTAATAATAAGTCTTCTTATTCATCTGGGGGTGTCCCCCATTAGGACTTGAATCAACAATTTAAATGTTTTTTTAAGATGAATGCCCAGGTTTAGCTGGCTGCTGTGCTAGGTTGACTGAGTGTGGTATCAGTTAGGTGGATATGGACAGCTTCTTTTATCTTTCTTTATATTATGTGGGATTCATATCCCATTATTCTTTTGCATCATTTCATTTCTTGGTCATTTTCTCTGTTTGATGGGATATTGCAGATAGATTTGTATTACAGAATCTTGTATGACTATTATGCTTTTAAGTTCTAACTTTTGTATTGGAGTCCACATTCACCAAAGGAAGGAAGAGAAACATATCACTACAACCCTCCTTGAGTGGACACCTTAAACACTTGATAAAGAGGATAACCATCAAGATTAAACAGGAAGAAAAGTACACACAGCCACATTTCTTTGTGTCAAATATCTCTGAAAACTTGCTAAGAATATGTAAATCCCATAAAGTCAGTTCTGAAAAACCACAATACAGTTGCATTTGATACACACTAAACCACACATTAAAGACCCGTTTGAGAACAAAAATTAACCCTAGCCACTACCACCACAGAAACAGTATTTCTCAAAACATCCCTTAATGAGGGATCTGAAGCATAGAATGTTAGTTAGTTCATAATGAATTAGTATATACTGAGACAGTAGAAATAATAATAACACATTAGTAACTTAGGTGATCGTGGAAGCAACTAAACTTGAGAAGAATTGATATCAGCAAACTTACCATAAGTACTTAACATTAATAACGTATTTATTTTGAGTTTTTTATTGCACTAGGAATAAAAGCTATTATTATGAAGCTAGTATATTGTGCATATATCATATTCAAGTTGCATTGACTGTATTGTAATTAAGCCAGCAGTAATATGCAATTATATTCTTTATTCTTCTGATATTACTGTCCAACCAGTACATTTCATATATATTGTAAGTTGTGTATATTGCACTGGAATTGAAGATATATCTTGTAAAGCTAATGTTAGTATATATGTGCATTTAATAAGTTTTGTTCACTATAGTAGAATTGAGGACCTATCTTGTTAAGCCAGTAGTAATAGATAGTTGATGTAAGTTGAGTTCCTCTAGTTGAAATTAAAGAGCCACACATTGGTTAGCATGCCTCGACTGTGAATCCAAGGTTTCCCATGTTCCATTGCTGCAAAAATGTGCTCACACTTTGGTGCTGAGAGTGCACTGTAAGAACGATTGTAAAATCCTACTGGTGAGAAAAGAGTAGCTTGAGACTTGGCTGTGGTGCTGTTGACTAGCTGCCTTCCTTCTATCTTATCATTTCAAAATTAGAAATGGCTATGCTCAGATAGTGTTTGTGTAACATTAGTAAAATTCTGAAAGTAATAAACACACTTAGTATAATATGATATCTCTATCAACTTTTTTTGGCCATTATAATGGGAATGAAAATCATTATTTCTAAACTAACAGAAGTATGAATTATCTTTTCATTTGTTTATTGTTGTAATTCAACAGTCATATGTAGTCATCTCTAAACAAGTACATTGTACTTAGATTGAGAGTCAGTAATGTAATACCATAAGTTTTATGCACATCAGGTGTGATTTTTAAGACTAAGCTGTTATACTGTTAATATGTCATCTTGGATTTTAATTTGCCTCAGTGTTTCATGAGATTTTACAAAACAAAAGGTTAGGATTAGTTATGGTATTCTTAACTTGCTCCACAATATGCTAAACAGTTTTCTTAAATTTTAATACATTTTAGAATATAGTAATACAGTGCCTTGCAAAAGTATTCACCCCCCCCCCTGCAAAGTTTCCACATTTTATTGCCATTTGAGCTTGCAATCATGAAACTTTCAAATGAGACTTTATAATTATAATATACACAATCTATTCTAAACTGAGAAAGCTAAAAAAATGCTGATATTCTGTAAGTAGGTTAAATTTTCAAAGAAAATTAAAATATTCTTAATTGCATAAGTATTCAACCCCCTTTGCTATGGCAACCCTAACTCAGTTCAGGTGCAAAAGATTAGTTTAAAAGGTCACAGAATTAGGGTAATGGTCTCTATCTGTGTATAATTAAAGTGGTTTAACTTGACTTCAGAGTAAATATATCTGTTCAAATCACAATCAACACAGTGATATGAAAACCAACCATGAAGACCAAGGAGCATTTCAAACAAGTCAGGTATAAAGTGGTAGAGAAGCGTAGATCAGGAGAAGGTTACAAAAAAATGTCTAAGTCGCTGATTATCTCTTTGAGTACGGCCCATCATTAAGAAGCGGTATGTGCTTCATACCACCCAGTCACTCCCCAAATCAGGCCACCCTTCCAAACTATGTGACTGGGCAAGCAGGAAAATGGTTAGAGATGTAACTGTGAAGCCAACAGTAACTTTGAAAGACTTGCAAAGTTCCATGTCTGAGATGGGAGTCAATGTTCATACATCAGCAGTATCTCAGTCCCTACACAAAGTTGGCCTGTATGAGCAAGTGGCAAGAAAAAACATTACTGAAAAAGAATCATCTTAAATCTTGTATGAAGTTTGCAACAAAGCATGTAAATGATCCTGTAGACACGTGGCAGATGGTTTTGTGGTCAGGCAAATTGAGCTTTTTGGTCTAAATTCAAAACGTTACATTTGGTGCAAATCCAATACAGCACATCACCTAGTCAGCACCATCCCAACTGTCAAGCATGGTGGTGGTGGCAGCATCATATTATGAGGATGCTTCTCATCAGAAGGGACTGGGAAGTTTGTCAGGATTGATGGGAAAATGCATGGTTCAAAGCACAGGTGAGTCCTAGAGAAAAACCTGCTTGAGTCAGCCAAGAATCTAAAACTGGGTTTAAAATTCAAATTTCAGCAGGACAATGACCCAAAGCACAAGGCAAAGCCACATTGGGGTGTTTTTAAAAGAAGAAAGTGAATGTCCTAGAGTGGCCCAGTCAAAGTCCTGACTTGAATCCAATAGAAAATTTATGGCGAGACTTGAAGATTACAGTCCATCAATGATCCCCAATGAACTTCTCAGAATTAGAGCAATTTTGCCATGAATAATGGATAAAAATTACATCATCTCATTGTCCAAAAAAAACTCGCAGCTGAATTTGCTGCCAAAGATGCTTCCACCAAGTACTGACTTAGGAAGTTGAATACTTATGCAATCAGCAAATTTCAAGGTTTTGCTGATGTTCAACCTCCTTCACAAATAACATTAACATTGATCATTAGAGTTTTGAATAAAAAAAGTTCATCAAAAAATTGTTTACATTATTTGTATTTCATCAAAATGTGACATTATTGGTAGGAGTGAATACTTTTGCGAGGCACTGTAAACTCTGAAAATTTCAAAAAAGCATGATTTAAAATATACACCTGGAAAAAAGTTAAGCACCCCCAAATATTTTTCAGGATTGCTTATTGAAAATAAGGTTTAATTTTCAT